>NC_137764.1:2467503-2474005 GCF_963264785.1 Psittacula echo
GTTAGGGTTAGGGTTAGGGTTAGGGTTAGGGTTAGGGTTAGGGTTAGGGTTAGGGTTAGGGTTAGGGTTAGGGTTAGGGTTAGGGTTAGGGTTAGGGTTAGGGTTAGGGTTAGGGTTAGGGTTAGGGTTAGGGTTAGGGTTAGGGTTAGGGTTAGGGTTAGGGTTAGGGTTAGGGTTAGGGTTAGGGTTAGGGTTAGGGTTAGGGTTAGGGTTAGGGTTAGGGTTAGGGTTAGGGTTAGGGTTAGGGTTAGGGTTAGGGTTAGGGTTAGGGTTAGGGTTAGGGTTAGGGTTAGGGTTAGGGTTAGGGTTAGGGTTAGGGTTAGGGTTAGGGTTAGGGTTAGGGTTAGGGTTAGGGTTAGGGTTAGGGTTAGGGTTAGGGTTAGGGTTAGGGTTAGGGTTAGGGTTAGGGTTAGGGTTAGGGTTAGGGTTAGGGTTAGGGTTTAGGGTTAGGGTTAGGGTTAGGGTTAGGGTTAGGGTTAGGGTTAGGGTTAGGGTTAGGGTTAGGGTTAGGGTTAGGGTTAGGGGTTAGGGTTAGGGTTAGGTTAGGGTTAGGGTTAGGGTTAGGGTTAGGGTTAGGGTTAGGTTAGGGTTAGGGTTAGGGTTAGGGTTAGGGTTAGGGTTAGGGTTAGGGTTAGGGTTAGGGTTAGGTTAGGGTTAGGGTTAGGGTTAGGGTTAGGGTTAGGGTTAGGGTTAGGGTTAGGGTTAGGGTTAGGGTTAGGGTTAGGGTTAGGGTTAGGGTTAGGGTTAGGGTTAGGGTTAGGGTTAGGGTTAGGGTTAGGGTTAGGGTTAGGGTTAGGGTTAGGGTTAGGGTTAGGGTTAGGGTTAGGGTTAGGGTTAGGGTTAGGGTTAGGGTTAGGGTTAGGGTTAGGGTTAGGGTTAGGGTTAGGGTTAGGGTTAGGGTTAGGGTTAGGGTTAGGGTTAGGGTTAGGGTTAGGGTTAGGGTTAGGGTTAGGGTTAGGGTTAGGGTTAGGGTTAGGGTTAGGGTTAGGGTTAGGGTTAGGGTTAGGGTTAGGGTTAGGGTTAGGGGTTAGGGTTAGGGTTAGGGTTAGGTTAGGGTTAGGGTTAGGGTTAGGGTTAGGGTTAGGGTTAGGGTTAGGGTTAGGGTTAGGGTTAGGGTTAGGGTTAGGGTTAGGTTAGGGTTAGGGTTAGGGTTAGGGTTAGGGTTAGGGTTAGGGTTAGGGTTAGGGTTAGGGTTAGGGTTAGGTTAGGGTTAGGGTTAGGGTTAGGGTTAGGGTTAGGGTTAGGGTTAGGGTTAGGGTTAGGGTTAGGGTTAGGGTTAGGGTTAGGGTTAGGGTTAGGGTTAGGGTTAGGGTTAGGGTTAGGGTTAGGGTTAGGGGGTTAGGGTTAGGGTTAGGGTTAGGGTTAGGGTTAGGGTTAGGGTTAGGGTTAGGGTTAGGGTTAGGGTTAGGGTTAGGGTTAGGGTTAGGGTTAGGGTTAGGGTTAGGGTTAGGGTTAGGGTTAGGGTTAGGGTTAGGGTTAGGGTTAGGGTTAGGGTTAGGGTTAGGGTTAGGGTTAGGGTTAGGGTTAGGGTTAGGGTTAGGGTTAGGGTTAGGGTTAGGGTTAGGGTTAGGTTAGGGTTAGGGTTAGGGTTAGGGTTAGGGTTAGGGTTAGGGTTAGGGTTAGGGTTAGGGTTAGGGTTAGGGTTAGGGTTAGGGTTAGGTTAGGGTTAGGGTTAGGGTTAGGGTTAGGGTTAGGGTTAGGGTTAGGGTTAGGGTTAGGGTTAGGGTTAGGGTTAGGGTTAGGGTTAGGGTTAGGGTTAGGGTTAGGGTTAGGGTTAGGGTTAGGTTAGGGTTAGGGTTAGGGTTAGGGTTAGGGTTAGGGTTAGGGTTAGGGTTAGGGTTAGGGTTAGGGTTAGGGTTAGGGTTAGGGTTAGGGTTAGGGTTAGGGTTAGGGTTAGGGTTAGGGTTAGGGTTAGGGTTAGGGTTAGGGTTAGGGTTAGGGTTAGGGTTAGGGTTAGGGTTAGGGTTAGGGTTAGGGTTAGGGTTAGGGTTAGGGTTAGGGTTAGGGTTAGGGTTAGGGTTAGGGTTAGGGTTAGGGTTAGGGTTAGGGTTAGGGTTAGGGTTAGGGTTAGGGTTAGGGTTAGGGTTAGGTTAGGGTTAGGGTTAGGGTTAGGGTTAGGGTTAGGGTTAGGTTAGGGTTAGGGTTAGGGTTAGGGTTAGGGTTAGGGTTAGGGTTAGGGTTAGGGTTAGGGTTAGGGTTAGGGTTAGGGTTAGGGTTAGGGTTAGGGTTAGGGTTAGGGTTAGGGTTAGGGTTAGGGTTAGGGTTAGGGTTAGGGTTAGGTTAGGGTTAGGGTTAGGGTTAGGGTTAGGGTTAGGGTTAGGGTTAGGGTTAGGGTTAGGGTTAGGGTTAGGGTTAGGGTTAGGGTTAGGGTTAGGGTTAGGGTTAGGGTTAGGGTTAGGGTTAGGGTTAGGGTTAGGGTTAGGGTTAGGGTTAGGGTTAGGGTTAGGTTAGGGTTAGGGTTAGGGTTAGGGTTAGGGTTAGGGTTAGGGTTAGGGTTAGGGTTAGGGTTAGGGTTAGGGTTAGGGTTAGGGTTAGGGTAGGGTTAGGGTTAGGGTTAGGGTTAGGGTTAGGGTTAGGGTTAGGGTTAGGGTTAGGGTTAGGGTTAGGGTTAGGGTTAGGGTTAGGGTTAGGGTTAGGGTTAGGGTTAGGGTTAGGTTAGGGTTAGGGTTAGGGTTAGGGTTAGGGTTAGGGTTAGGGTTAGGGTTAGGGTTAGGGTTAGGGTTAGGGTTTAGGGTTAGGGTTAGGTTAGGGTTAGGGTTAGGGTTAGGGTTAGGGTTAGGGTTAGGTTAGGGTTAGGGTTAGGGTTAGGTTAGGGTTAGGGTTAGGGTTAGGGTTAGGGTTAGGGTTAGGGTTAGGGTTAGGGTTAGGGTTAGGGTTAGGGTTAGGGTTAGGTTAGGGTTAGGGTTAGGGTTAGGGTTAGGGTTAGGGTTAGGGTTAGGGTTAGGGTTAGGGTTAGGGTTAGGGTTAGGGTTAGGGTTAGGGTTAGGGTTAGGGTTAGGGTTAGGGTTAGGGTTAGGGTTAGGGTTAGGGTTAGGGTTAGGGTTAGGGTTAGGGTTAGGGTTAGGGTTAGGGTTAGGGTTAGGGTTAGGGTTAGGGTTAGGGTAGGGTTAGGGTTAGGGTTAGGGTTAGGGTTAGGGTTAGGGTTAGGGTTAGGGTTAGGGTTAGGGTTAGGGTTAGGGTTTAGGGTTAGGGTTAGGGTTAGGGTTAGGGTTAGGGTTAGGGTTAGGGTTAGGGTTAGGTTAGGGTTAGGGTTAGGGTTAGGGTTAGGGTTAGGGTTAGGGTTAGGGTTAGGGTTAGGGTAGGGTTAGGGTTAGGGTTAGGGTTAGGGTTAGGGTTAGGGTTAGGGTTAGGGTTAGGGTTAGGGTTAGGGTTAGGGTTAGGGTTAGGTTAGGGTTAGGGTTAGGGTTAGGGTTAGGGTTAGGGTTAGGGTTAGGGTTAGGGTTAGGGTTAGGGTTAGGGTTAGGGTTAGGTTAGGGTTAGGGTTAGGGTTAGGGTTAGGGTTAGGGTTAGGGTTAGGGTTAGGGTTAGGGTTAGGGTTAGGGTTAGGTTAGGGTTAGGGTTAGGGTTAGGGTTAGGGTTAGGGTTAGGGTTAGGGTTAGGGTTAGGGTTAGGGTTAGGGTTAGGGTTAGGGTTAGGGTTAGGGTTAGGGTTAGGGTTAGGGTTAGGTTAGGTTAGGGTTAGGGTTAGGGTTAGGGTTAGGGTTAGGGTTAGGGTTAGGGTTAGGGTTAGGGTTAGGGTTAGGGTTAGGGTTAGGGTTAGGGTTAGGGTTAGGGTTAGGGTTAGGGTTAGGGTTAGGGTTAGGGTTAGGGTTAGGGTTAGGGTTAGGGTTAGGTAGGTTAGGGTTAGGGTTAGGGTTAGGGTTAGGGTTAGGGTTAGGGTTAGGGTTAGGGTTAGGGTTAGGGTTAGGGTTAGGGTTAGGGTTAGGGTTAGGGTTAGGGTTAGGGTTAGGGTTAGGGTTAGGGTTAGGGTTAGGGTTAGGGTTAGGGTTAGGGTTAGGGTTAGGGTTAGGGTTAGGGTTAGGGTTAGGGTTAGGGTTAGGGTTAGGGTTAGGGTTAGGGTTAGGTTAGGGTTAGGGTTAGGGTTAGGGTTAGGGTTAGGTTAGGGTTAGGGTTAGGGTTAGGGTTAGGGTTAGGGTTAGGGTTAGGGTTAGGGTTAGGGTTAGGGTTAGGGTTAGGGTTAGGGTTAGGGTTAGGGTTAGGGTTAGGGTTAGGGTTAGGGTTAGGGTTAGGGTTAGGGTTAGGGTTAGGGTTAGGGTTAGGGTTAGGGTTAGGGTTAGGGTTAGGGTTAGGGTTAGGGTTAGGGTTAGGGTTAGGGTTAGGGTTAGGGTTAGGGTTAGGGTTAGGGTTAGGTTAGGGTTAGGGTTAGGGTTAGGGTTAGGGTTAGGGTTAGGGTTAGGTTAGGGTTAGGGTTAGGGTTAGGGTTAGGGTTAGGGTTAGGGTTAGGGTTAGGGTTAGGGTTAGGGTTAGGGTTAGGGTTAGGGTTAGGGTTAGGGTTAGGGTTAGGGTTAGGGTTAGGGTTAGGGTTAGGGTTAGGGTTAGGGTTAGGGTTAGGGTTAGGGTTAGGGTTAGGGTTAGGGTTAGGGTTAGGGTTAGGGTTAGGGTTAGGGTTAGGGTTAGGGTTAGGTTAGGGTTAGGGTTAGGGTTAGGGTTAGGGTTAGGGTTAGGGTTAGGGTTAGGGTTAGGGTTAGGGTTAGGGTTAGGGTTAGGGTTAGGGTTAGGGTTAGGGTTAGGGTTAGGGTTAGGGTTAGGGTTAGGGTTAGGGTTAGGGTTAGGGTTAGGGTTAGGGTTAGGGTTAGGGTTAGGGTTAGGTTAGGGTTAGGGTTAGGGTTAGGGTTAGGTTAGGGTTAGGGTTAGGGTTAGGGTTAGGGTTAGGGTTAGGGTTAGGGTTTAGGGTTAGGGTTAGGGTTAGGTTAGGGTTAGGGTTAGGGTTAGGGTTAGGGTTAGGGTTAGGGTTAGGGTTAGGGTTAGGGTTAGGGTTAGGGTTAGGGTTAGGGTTAGGGTTAGGGTTAGGGTTAGGGTTAGGTTAGGGTTAGGGTTAGGGTTAGGGTTAGGGTTAGGGTTAGGGTTAGGGTTAGGGTTAGGGTTAGGGTTAGGGTTAGGGTTAGGGTTAGGGTTAGGGTTGTTAGGGTTAGGGTTAGGGTTAGGGTTAGGGTTAGGGTTAGGGTTAGGGTTAGGGTTAGGGTTAGGGTTAGGGTTAGGGTTAGGGTTAGGGTTAGGGTTAGGGTTAGGGTTAGGGTTAGGGTTAGGGTTAGGGTTAGGGTTAGGGTTAGGGTTAGGGTTAGGGTTAGGGTTAGGGTTAGGGTTAGGGTTAGGGTTAGGGTTAGGGTTAGGGTTAGGGTTAGGGTTAGGGTTAGGGTTAGGGTTAGGGTTAGGGTTAGGGTTAGGGTTAGGGTTAGGGTTAGGGTTAGGGTTAGGGTTAGGGTTAGGGTTAGGGTTAGGGTTAGGGTTAGGTTAGGGTTAGGGTTAGGGTTAGGGTTAGGGTAGGGTTAGGGTTAGGGTTAGGGTTAGGGTTAGGGTTAGGGTTAGGGTTAGGGTTAGGGTTAGGGTTAGGGTTAGGGTTAGGGTTAGGGTTAGGGTTAGGGTTAGGGTTAGGGTTAGGGTTAGGGTTAGGGTTAGGGTTAGGGTTAGGGTTAGGGTTAGGGTTAGGGTTAGGGTTAGGGTTAGGGTTAGGGTTAGGGTTAGGGTTAGGGTTAGGGTTAGGGTTAGGGTTAGGGTTAGGGTTAGGGTTAGGGTTAGGGTTAGGGTTAGGGTTAGGGTTAGGGTTAGGGTTAGGGTTAGGGTTAGGGTTAGGGTTAGGGTTAGGGTTAGGGTTAGGGTTAGGGTTAGGGTTAGGGTTAGGGTTAGGGTTAGGGTTAGGGTTAGGGTTAGGGTTAGGGTTAGGGTTAGGGTTAGGGTTAGGGTTAGGGTTAGGGTTAGGGTTAGGGTTAGGGTTAGGGTTAGGGTTAGGGTTAGGGTTAGGGTTAGGGTTAGGTTAGGGTTAGGGTTAGGGTTAGGGTTAGGGTTAGGGTAGGTTAGGGTTAGGGTTAGGGTTAGGGTTAGGGGGTTAGGGTTAGGGTTAGGGTTAGGGTTAGGGTTAGGGTTAGGGTTAGGGTTAGGGTTAGGGTTAGGGTTAGGGTTAGGGTTAGGGTTAGGTTAGGGTTAGGGTTAGGGTTAGGGTTAGGGTTAGGGTTAGGGTTAGGGTTAGGGTTAGGGTTAGGGTTAGGGTTAGGGTTAGGGTTAGGGTTAGGGTTAGGGTTAGGGTTTAGGGTTAGGGTTAGGGTTAGGGTTAGGGTTAGGTTAGGGTTAGGGTTAGGGTTAGGGTTAGGGTTAGGGTTAGGGTTAGGGTTAGGGTTAGGGGTTAGGGTTAGGGTTAGGGTTAGGGTTAGGGTTAGGGTTAGGGTTAGGGTTAGGGTTAGGGTTAGGGTTAGGGTTAGGGTTAGGGTTAGGGTTAGGGTTAGGTTAGGTTAGGGTTAGGGTTAGGGTTAGGGTTAGGGTTAGGGTTAGGGTTAGGGTTAGGTGGTTAG
>NC_137765.1:697301-765132 GCF_963264785.1 Psittacula echo
CCTCCCATACCCCCCCATAACCCCCCATTCCACCCATACCCCCCAACCCCCAAACCCCATTCACCCCATCCTACCTCCCTACCCCATTTACCCCATACCCCCAATTTCCCCATTACCCCCATTACCCCCATTACTACCCCCATTACCCCATTACCCCCATTACTCCCATTACCCCCATTACCCCCATTACTCCCATTACCCCCATTACCCCCATTACCCCATTACCCCCATTATCCCCATACTCCCATTACCCCCATTACCCCCATTACTCCCATTACCCCCCGTTACCCCCATTACCCCCATTACCCCCATTACCCCCATTATCCCCATTACTCCCATTACCCCATTACCCCCATTACCCCCCATTACCCCATTACCCCCATTACCCCCATTACCCCCATTACCCCCCATTACCCCATTACCCCCATTACCCCCATTACCCCCCATTACCCCCATTACCCCCCATTACCCCCCATTACCCCCATTACCCCCATTACCCCCATTACCCCCCATTACCCCCATTACCCCATTACCCCCATTACCCCCCATTACCCCCATTCCCCCCCATTACCCCCATTACCCCCATTACCCCCCATTACCCCCATTACCCCCATTACTCCCATTACCCCCATTATCCCCATTACCCCCCATTACCCCCATTACCCCCATTACTCCCATTCCCCCCATTACCCCCATTACCCCCATTACTCCCATTACCTCCATTACTCCCATTCCCCCCATTACCCCCATTCCCCCCATTACCCTCATTACTCCCATTACCCCCATTACCCCCATTACTCCCATTACCCCCATTACTCCCATTCCCCCCATTACCCCCATTCCCCCCATTACCCCCATTACTCCCATTACCCCCATTACCCCCATTACCCCCATTACCCCCATTACCCCCAGGTACCTCTCCTCCCGCGGGCTCCTGCCGGGCTCGGGCCCGCCGCGGCTCCCAGCGCTGCCGGACGCTGCCTGCCGGGACGCTCAGTACCAGCGCTGGGCGCTGCAGGGGTGGCCGGGCCGCAGCGGGCACGACGCGCCCATGGTGGCCCTGGAGGCGCTGCTGGCGGCGGGCGGCGCCTGGGCGGAGCTGTGCGGGCGGGCGGCGCTGCACGGCGGGGACAGCGACAGCACCGGCGCCATCGCGGGCGGCTGCTGGGGGCTGCGCTGGGGGCTCGGCTCCGTCCCCGAGGGGCTCCTGCGGGGGCTCGAGTACGGGCAGAGGCTGCGGGAGGCGGCCCGCGGGATCCATGCGGCCGCGTGGGGGCGGCAGAGAGGAGCGGGGACGGGGGGAGAGGGGACGGGGGGAGAGGGGACGGGGGGAGAGGGGACGGGGGGAGAGGGGACGGGGGGAGAGTGATGGAGGGGACAGGGACATGGGGACAGGGGGACATAGGGACAGTGAGATGGGGACAGGAGGACAGGGATAGAGGGGACAGGAGGAGAGTGATGGAGGGGACAGGGGCAATGGGGACAGGGGGAGAGGGAGGGAGGGGATGGGGGACGGGGAGAGAGGGGACGGGGGCAATGGGGACAGGGATAGAGGGGACGGGGGCAATGGGGACAGGGATAGAGGGGACAGGGGCAATGGGGACAGAGATAGAGGGGACGGGGGCAACGGGGACAGGGGGAGAGTGAGGGAGGCGATGGGGACGGGGAGAGAGGGGACGGGGGCAATGGGGACAGGGATAGAGGGGACGGGGGCAATGGGGACAGGGATAGAGGGGACAGGGGCAATGGGGACAGAGATAGAGGGGACGGGGGCAACGGGGACAGGGGGAGAGTGAGGGAGGGGATGGGGGACGGGGAGAGAGGGGACGGGGGCAATGGGGACAGGGATAGGGGGGACAGGGGCAATGGGGACAGGGGGAGAGGGAGATGGGGACAGGGGGACAGGGATAGAGGGGACAGGGGGAGAGTGATGGAGGGGACAGGGACGTGGGGACAGGGGGACATAGGGACAGTGAGATGGGGACAGGAGGACAGGGATAGAGGGGACGGGGGCAACGGGGACAGGGGTAGAGTGAGGGAGGCGATGGGGACGGGGAGAGAGGGGACGGGGGCAATGGGGACAGGGATAGAGGGGACAGGGGCAATGGGGACAGAGATAGAGGGGACAGGGGCAATGGGGACAGAGATAGAGGGGACAGGGGCAATGGGGACAGAGATAGAGGGGACGGGGGCAATGGGGACAGGGATAGAGGGGACAGGGGCAATGGGGACAGAGATAGAGGGGACAGGGGCAATGGGGACAGAGATAGAGGGGACAGGGGCAATGGGGACAGGGGGACATAGGGACAGTGAGATGGGGACAGGAGGACAGGGATAGAGGGGACGGGGGCAACGGGGACAGGGGGAGAGTGAGGGAGGGGATGGGGGACGGGGAGAGAGGGGACGGGGGCAATGGGGACAGAGATAGAGGGGACAGGGGCAATGGGGACAGGAGGAGAGTGAGGGAGGAGACGGGGCATGGGGACAGGGGGAGAGGGAGATGGGGACAGGGGAGGGGGGGCAGTGAGGTGGGGAGAGGGGGACAGGGGCATGGGACATGGGGACAATGAGGCATGGGACCTGGGGACAGGGGGCATAGGGACAGTGAGAAAGGCGGCATAGGGACATGGGGACAGTGAGATGGGGGGCATAGGGACATGGGGACAGTGAGATGGGGGCATAGGGACATGGGGACAGTGAGATGGGGGCATAGGGACATGGGGACAGTGAGATGGGGGCATAGGGACATGGGGACAGTGAGATGGGGGGCATAGGGACATGGGGACAGTGAGATGGGGGCATAGGGACATGGGGACAGTGAGATGGGGGCATAGGGACATGGGGACAGTGAGATGGGGGGCATAGGGACATGGGGACAGTGAGATGGGGGCATAGGGACATGGGGACAGTGAGATGGGGGCATAGGGACATGGGGACAGTGAGATGGGGGCATAGGGACATGGGGACAGTGAGATGGGGGCATAGGGACATGGGGACAGTGAGATGGGGGCATAGGGACATGGGGACAGTGAGATGGGGGGCATAGGGACATGGGGACAGTGAGATGGGGGCATAGGGACATGGGGACAGTGAGATGGGGGCATAGGGACATGGGGACAGTGAGATGGGGGGCATAGGGACATGGGGACAGTGAGATGGGGGCATAGGGACATGGGGACAGTGAGATGGGCACATGGAGATATGGGACACAGGACATGGGGACAGTGAGATGGGGGGCATAGGGACATGGGAACAGTGAGATGGGCACATGGGGATATGGGACACGGGACATGGGGATATGGGACACGGGACATGGGGACAGTGAGATGAGGGGCATAGGGACATGGGGACATGGAGTCTGGGACACTGGGCTCATAAGGGACATGGGGACAACGGGAGATGGGGGCACTGTGGTCACCGTGGACATGGGGATATTGGGGTGCGGGGGTCGCTGGGGCCACGGGGACATTGAGGGTCTCTGGGGGTCAATGGGGTCTTCCATGGGGCCGAGAAGTGCCTCCTTCTCCTCCTTCCCCTGCTCCCCTTCCGGCTCTTCCATCCCAATCCTTCCTCCCCAGCTCCCAAATCCTGGGCCCACCCCCGGGTTTGGGCTGTTTCCCCCCTAAAGGGCTGGAGTTGAGCGGCTCCATCCTCCCCCCCCCCCCGCCATCGAGGGCCATTGGGGACAATTAAAGAGCTCCAAACTTCTCCTTTGTGGCTTTATTGCTCCCATTCCTGATCCTTGGAGCCAGATGGGACATTTGGAGGAGGGGGGGAGCTGGGACATCTGCAAAAGAGATGCTCCCGTGAGGATCCCTCAATGGCTTCACACCAGGACATCGCTGCTGGTCCTCTCCTCCTACCCCTTCCCTTTGCTCCCAATCCATCCCAAAAGCCTTTCTCTTCCCATTGGAAAGCTGAAGGACCTTAGGTTGGGGGCAAACGTTCCCCTTGTTGGTCCAGAGCAGCCCCGTGGCCAGATGGAGCTTCCAGCCATGGCCAAAGGTCTCCACTTTGGGTGTTCCTTAAGGAAGGATGCTCTTGGAAGTGAGCTCCTTGGTGACCACTCAACCATGGCATCAACCAGAGCCAAAGGGGATGGAAGAGCCCATGGGGACAACTCAACCGTGGCATCAACCACAACCAAGGGGGATGGAAGAGCCCATGGGGACAACTCAACCGTGGCATCAACCGCAACCAAGAGGGATGGAAGAGCCCATGGGGACAACTCAACTGTGGCATCAACCACAACCAAGGGGGATGGAAGAGCCCATGGGGACAACTCAACCGTGGCATCAACCACAGCCAAGGGGGATGGAAGAGCCCATGGGGACAACTCAACCGTGGCATCAACCGCAACCAAGGGGGATGGAAGAGCCCATGGGGACAACTCAACCGTGGCATCAACCACAACCAAGGGGGATGGAAGAGACCATGGGGACAACTCAACCGTGGCATCAACCGCAACCAAGGGGGATGGAAGAGCCCATGGGGACAACTCAACCGTGGCATCAACCAGAGCCAAAGGGGATGGAAGAGCCCATGGGGACAACTCAACCGTGGCATCAACCACAACCAAGGGGGATGGAAGAGCCCATGGGGACAACTCAACCGTGGCATCAACCAGAGCCAAAGGGGATGGAAGAGCCCATGGGGACAACTCAACCGTGGCATCAACCAGAGCCAAGGGGGATGGAAGAGCCCATGGGGACAACTCAACCGTGGCATCAACCGCAACCAAGAGGGATGGAAGAGCCCATGGGGACAACTCAACTGTGGCATCAACCACAACCAAGGGGGATGGAAGAGCCCATGGGGACAACTCAACCGTGGCATCAACCACAACCAAGAGGGATGGAAGAGCCCATGGGGACAACTCAACTGTGGCATCAACCACAGCCAAGGGGGATGGAAGAGCCCATGGGGACAACTCAACCGTGGCATCAACCGCAACCAAGGGGGATGGAAGAGCCCATGGGGACAACTCAACCGTGGCATCAACCACAACCAAGGGGGATGGAAGAGACCATGGGGACAACTCAACCGTGGCATCAACCACAACCAAGGGGGATGGAAGAGCCCATGGGGACAACTCAACCGTGGCATCAACCGCAACCAAGGGGGATGGAAGAGCCCATGGGGACAACTCAACCGTGGCATCAACCACAACCAAGGGGGATGGAAGAGCCCATGGGGACAACTCAACCGTGGCATCAACCACAACCAAGGGGGATGGAAGAGCCCATGGGGACAACTCAACCGTGGCATCAACCAGAGCCAAAGGGGATGGAAGAGCCCATGGGGACAACTCAACTGTGGCATCAACCACAACCAAGGGGGATGGAAGAGCCCATGGGGACAACTCAACCGTGGCATCAACCACAACCAAGGGGGATGGAAGAGCCCATGGGGACAACTCAACCGTGGCATCAACCACAACCAAGGGGGATGGAAGAGACCATGGGGACAACTCAACTGTGGCATCAACCACAACCAAGGGGGATGGAAGAGCCCATGGGGACAACTCAACTGTGGCATCAACCACAACCAAGGGGGATGGAAGAGCCCATGGGGACAACTCAACCGTGGCATCAACCACAGCCAAGGGGGATGGAAGAGCCCATGGGGACAACTCAACCGTGGCATCAACCGCAACCAAGGGGGATGGAAGAGCCCATGGGGACAACTCAACCGTGGCATCAACCAGAGCCAAAGGGGATGGAAGAGCCCATGGGGACAACTTAACCGTGGCATCAACCGCAACCAAGGGGGATGGAAGAGCCCATGGGGACAACTCAACCGTGGCATCAACCGCAACCAAGGGGGATGGAAGAGCCCATGGGGACAACTCAACCGTGGCATCAACCAGAGCCAAAGGGGATGGAAGAGCCCATGGGGACAACTCAACCGTGGCATCAACCACAGCCAAGGGGGATGGAAGAGCCCATGGGGACAACTCAACCGTGGCATCAACCACAACCAAGGGGGATGGAAGAGACCATGGGGACAACTCAACTGTGGCATCAACCACAGCCAAGGGGGATGGAAGAGCCCATGGGGACAACTCAACCGTGGCATCAACCGCAACCAAGGGGGATGGAAGAGCCCATGGGGACAACTCAACCGTGGCATCAACCACAACCAAGGGGGATGGAAGAGCCCATGGGGACAACTCAACCGTGGCATCAACCACAGCCAAGGGCGATGGAAGAGCCCATGGGGACAACTCAACTGTGGCATCAACCACAGCCAAGGGCGATGGAAGAGCCCCCAGTATCCCTCCCTTTGGAACTCAAACAAACACAGACCTGGTTCCTTCTGCTCCATGCTCACTCCATGGAGGTCTCCACCACCCTGCTCCTCAATGGCTGCCATTGAGTAGGTCCAGAGCCTTGGTGTGATGGGGGCACCAGAAGGGAGGGCAGGAACCTGTATCCTGCCAACACGGTCTTCTGGGGCTCCTTCAGCACCGACCAGAACAGCTCTGGCCTTGCGCTGAGGAGCTGAGCTGCATCTGGACCCGGATCCTGGTGGATGAAGACCTTGTAGATCCCGGCTTTCCCGGCCTCCGAGCTTCTTGGTTCCATCTCATTCCTGCTTCCCAGATGCCTTCGGAGAGGAGCTTCCTTGTGTCCAAGTCCTGTTGGCCTGAAGGACCTCGGTTCTGCTGCTGGCGCTGGTCTCCACTTGGACACTTGGGCTTTGGTACATGGTGAGGGCCCGGCTTTGCCCGAGGAGACCTTTGGGATGGCTGGAAGCTGCCTGGAAGCAGGGAACAGGGGGAGAAAGGGATGGGGTTGGGGTTGCAGCCACGTTCCTCTTCCTGCCACCAGCTCAGGTGATGGATGTGCTCATGGAACCGCAGGGATGGTGGTGAGGAATGGGAATGGGGCTGGGAAATGGCTCAGAAGGTGGCCCTGAAAGCCCAGACTCACTTGAGTTGAGGTTTGTGCTTCTTCATCTTCTGGTCCTTCACCTTCTGGTCCTTCACCTTCTGGTCCTTCACCTTCTGGTCCTTCACCTTCTGGTCCTTCACCTTCTGGTCCTTCACCTTCTGGTCCTTCATCTTCTGGTCCTTCACCTTCTGGTCCTTCATCTTCTGGTCCTTCACCTTCTGGTCCTTCACCTTCTGGTCCTTCATCTTCTGGTCCTTCATCTTCTGGTCCTTCACCTTCTTATCCCATGGCCTCTTGGTATGAATGGAGCTCCAAAAGGGAAGCAAAGGCAGATCCCGCAACATCCCTGGAACTGGGAAGGACACAGACATCAGAGGAACTCCGGTCTCTTCCCATAATGGCCAAGGATGCTCTTCGAGCTCCTTCCCAACATCGCCATTCCAATGTGGGGTTCCCACTGCGGCAGTGATGGGAAGGAGGAGCTGGTGACAGGGATCTAATTCCTTGAGGCGGGAATTGCAGGACCTGGATGCAGTTGGTGAAGCCAGCTCAGGATCTGGCCCAAGTCCTCACCATGGATTTTCCCATTGGATTTTACCCATGGACATGGGCTCGGAGCTGCTTTACCTCCCACGGCCTGCCTGATGGGGGGCAAATCCTCTTCCTGCTTGCCCTCAGCAGGGATGGATCCCAAGGGATGAGAAGGACTCGAGGATTTGAGGAAGCTCCTGGGTGGTCTCTTGGACACAAACTCCAGTTCAAACCTAGGGATAAAGGGAGGCCATCAGCGTGACCCATGGCAGCCCCAGCTCATCCTGCCCCATCCCAAAGGATTCTCCGGGGGAACCGGGGCGATCCAGGATGGGAAAGACCTAAACTCCTTCCCGTTTCCCTGCGGGTTGATCCACAGGGATCCCTTGAGGCCAACCAAGAGCCGCTGCTCCGTGTCCCCACAGTGGTCCCATGAAGCTCCATCACCCCATTCCATGCATCCACGCCACTCACTGCGGGAAGACGATGACGTTGCCCGTGAAGGTCAGGGATGCGATGGGCACCAGCGGGGACACCACCAAGCTGGGCCCACGGAGAGCCTGCCACGGAAGGACACGGAGACACCGGGACACCATGGATGCGGATGGGCCCAACCCTGCTCCATCCCTTTGGAAGCGGTTGGGGGGCACCGCAATGGGTCTGGTCCAAGCAATGGGGAGCGCTCACCTCGGCTGCATCCGCGCTGTGGCTCCTCTTCCCAGCGATCCCACGCAGGAAGGCGGGATAGAACCACATCCTCACCAGCCGCTCCTCCACCAGGAGCATCCCGACATCCCTGAGGACCAGGGCTACGTTGTGGCCCTTGCCCAGGCAGCGGGACAGCAGGGACGTGGTACCCAGGATGCAGCGCTCGGCCTGGCGCCGGCTGATGCCGGCATCCGTGGCCACCTTGGAGTAGTCGAGGGGCTTCAGCTCTTTGGCACCTGGGGAGCACAAAGGGACGCGGCTTTTCCTGCCTTCCATGGAGCATCCAAGGTGGAGCCGTCCGGAAAGGTCCCATTTGAGGGCCTGCTCTTCCCAAAGGAAAGGGATTGGACATCCGGCATCTCCCTATCCAAGGGCTGGATCCGGCATCTCCCTATCCAAGGGCTGGAACCGGCATCTCCCTATCCAAGGGCTGGAACCGGCATCTCCCTATCCAAGGGCTGGATCCGGCATCTCCCTATCCAAGGCTTGGATCCATCCTCTCCCTATCCAAGGGCTGGATCCATCCTCTCCCTATCCAAGGCTTGGATCCATCCTCTCCCTATCCAAGGGCTGGATCCATCCTCTCCCTATCCAAGGCTTGGATCCATCCTCTCCCTATCCAAGGCTTGGATCCATCCTCTCCCTATCCAAGGGATGGATCCAGCATCTCACCACACAGATCCTTGCTATCCATGAGGTTGTGGACTAATCCCAAGTTCCAGGCCACACGGAACACAGGCTTCCTGATGCTCACGGTCCTTTTCCCAACCTGGATCCGTGTGGAGACCACATCGAAGGAGCCGAGGGTTGGAATCCGGATGCCCTGGAGCAGAAGGGAAGGCCCAAAGGATGAGGGATGCTCAGAAGGAAGAGCTGGAGCTGGCTCCATCCAGGGATGGGGCCTTGGATTGGGATGGGATGGTGGGAATGGCTTTGGGAAGGAGATGCTGAGACCTCTGTTATCCTTCCTAACAGGGAAGTTCCGGAGCTCCTGGCTCATCCCTATTGATGGCAACACCACCCTTGCGCCCTCTTTATCCCTCTTTATCCACCTTTTGGGGTGGTTTTCCTGCTTTCTGGAATGGCGGGAAGCAACTGCAGCCCATGCTCCGCATCCATGGGGTGGATGGGAAGGACACGGGTGCACCCTTGGTACCTGGCGCAGGAAGAGCTGCTGTCGGACGGAGGCAGCCACCGCATCCCACACGGTTCTTTGCTCTGGGAAAGCCAAGGGAAACCAGGAATCGGATCCGTGCCATTCCCATGTGGAAGCGGCCGCAGCTCTCGGTCCCCCCCGCACCTTCAGGGCTGACCATGGAGACGGGATCGATCCCATCCCAGAAATCCATCCGGGACAGCCTCGTGCTTCCAGGCTGCTCCTCAATGGGGATCCCCACGGGGGAGCTCATCCCCATGGATCCTGACGCTCCCAGGGGCAGGACCCACGGCGGCACCATGGTGACGCAGACACGGCGGGGGGCGTGGCTTGGCTCAATGGGGGCGTGGCTTAAGTGGGGGCACGGCTTGTCTATGAATGGGATGGACTGTCGGGGGGGCGTGGCTTGCTTGAGGGGGGCGTGGCTTCGCAGCAAACGGACGCAGTAGCGGGGGGCGTGGCTTACCGTAGGGGGCGTGGCTTCCCTTAGTAGGGGCTGAGGAGGAGCCACAGCTCGATTCAAAGGGGGGAACCAACAACTGGATCCAATGGGACACAGCTGGATCCAAATGGGGGGACCCACAGCTGGAGCAAGGGCCCCAGCTGGATCCAATGGGACACAGCTGGATCCAAATGGGGGACCCACAGCTGGAGCAAGGGCCCCAGCTGGATCCAATGGGACACAGCTGGATCCAAATGGGGGGACCCACAGCTGGAGCAAGGGCCCCAGCTGGATCCAATGGGACACAGCTGGATCCAAATGGGGGACCCACAGCTGGAGCAAGGGCCCCAGCTGGATCCAATGGGACACAGCTGGATCCAAATGGGGGGCCCACAGCTGGAACAAGGGCCCCGGCTGGATCCAATGGGACACAGCTGGATCCAAATGGGGGACCCACAGCTGGAGCAAGGGCCCCGGCTGGATCCAATGGGACACAGCTGGATCCAAATGGGGGACCCACAGCTGGAGCAAGGGCCCCAGCTGGATCCAATGGGACACAGCTGGATCCAAATGGGGGGGACCCACAGCTGGAGCAAGGGCCCCAGCTGGATCCAATGGGACACAGCTGGATCCAAATGGGGGGACCCACAGCTGGAGCAAGGGCCCCAGCTGGATCCAATGGGACACAGCTGGATCCAAATGGGGGACCCACAGCTGGAGCAAGGGCCCCGGCTGGATCCAATGGGACACAGCTGGATCCAAATGGGGGGCCCACAGCTGCATCCAAAGGCCACAGCTGCATCCAAACCGGGGGGGGAGGCACAGCTGGATCCCTCCCCACCCCCCAACTGCTCCACACTCAGCTTCTTCCATCTCTTTATTCACCACAACACCCCCCCCCCAAACCAGCCCCCTTGGGGGGGGGGAGGACCCCAACACCCCCCCCCCCCAGATGTCCCCCCAAAGTCCTTATGTGAAGCGCAGGGGAGGGCTGGGGGGGGCCCTTCCCCCTTCCCTCCTCTTTATGGCTCCTTCCCATTCGCTTTTCCTCCTTTCCATCCGCCTTCTCCCTCTTTCCGGATGCTTCCCCCCAAGCTCACGCGTTTCCTTCCTCCTCATCCCCGTTTTCCTTCTTCGCTTCCTCTTCCGAGCCCTCGCTCCCGCTTTTCCCGGCTCCTTCCCCACTCTTCGCATTGGGGACCCAGAGGCCGGAGTCGATGCAGCGCTGCATGTGGTGCTTGGCTTCCTGGAATGGGGCAGGAAACGCGTTCGGAGGGGGGTGCTCTTCCGGTTTCCCCACTTTCAGGAAGCCCCGGGAGCATCCTGGGACAGGGAAGCAGGGAAACACTCACGGTTGGATCCATTTTGCTGATGGCATCTTGTAACATCTGGACATCCTTGACATCGAAGCACTTCTGGAGCTCCTGGTAGGGGAAAGAAGCACATGAGGACCTCCCCCCGGCCCCGTGTCCCATCACATCCCAGTTTTCCTGCTTTATCCCTAAGGAACCCGAAGGAATGGCCTCAAGTTGCAGCAGGGGAGGTTTGGATGGAGATTGGGATGAGTTTATCCACCTAACGGGTGCTGAGGATTCCAACCCAGGGCAGCACGGGAGTCCCCATGCATGGAAGCATTCCCAACCCATGTTGTTAGTGGTGGCCTTGGATGCATTGGGAATGGCTGGATTGGATGGATCCCAACCCATGTAGAGGATGCCCTCAACGCCATGGTTTAGTGGTGGCCTTGGAAGCACTGGGAATGCTTGGATTGGCTGGATCCCAACCCATGCAGAGGATGCCCTCAATGCCATGGCTTAGTGGTGGCCTTGGAAGCACTGGGAATGCTTGGATTGGCTGGATCCCAACCCATGCAGAGGATGCCCTCAGTGCTGTGGGTTACTGGTGGCCTTGGAAGCACTGGGAATGCTTGAATTGGATGGATCCCAACCCATGCAGAGGATGCCCTCAATGCTGTGGGTTACTGGTGGCCTTGGAAGCACTGGGAATGCTTGGATTGGCTGGATCCCAACCCATGCAGAGGATGCCCTCAATGCTGTGGGTTACTGGTGGCCTTGGAAGCACTGGGAATGCTTGGATTGGCTGGATCCCAACCCATGCAGAGGATGCCCTCAATGCCATGGCTTAGTGGTGGCCTTGGAAGCACTGGGAATGCTTGGATTGGCTGGATCCCAACCCATGCAGAGGATGCCCTCAATGCTGTGGGTTAGTGGTGGCCTTGGAAGCACTGGGAATGCTTGGATTGGCTGGATCCCAACCCATGCAGAGGATGCCCTCAATGCTGTGGGTTACTGGTGGCCTTGGAAGCTCTGGGAATGCTTGGATTGGCTGGATCCCAACCCATGCAGAGGATGCCCTCAATGCTGTGGGTTACTGGTGGCCTTGGAAGCACTGGGAATGCTTGGATTGGCTGGATCCCAACCCATGCAGAGGATGCCCTCAATGCTGTGGGTTACTGGTGGCCTTGGAAGCACTGGGAATGCTTGGATTGGCTGGATCCCAACCCATGCAGAGGATGCCCTCAATGCTGTGGGTTACTGGTGGCCTTGGAAGCACTGGGAATGCTTGGATTGGCTGGATCCCAACCCATGCAGAGGATGCCCTCAATGCTGTGGGTTACTGGTGGCCTTGGAAGCACTGGGAATGCTTGGATTGGCTGGATCCCAACCCATGCAGAGGATGCCCTCAATGCTGTGGGTTACTGGTGGCCTTGGAAGCACTGGGAATGCTTGGATTGGCTGGATCCCAACCCATGCAGAGGATGCCCTCAATGCTGTGGGTTACTGGTGGCCTTGGAAGCACTGGGAATGCTTGGATTGGCTGGATCCCAACCCATGCAGAGGATGCCCTCAATGCTGTGGGTTACTGGTGGCCTTGGAAGCACTGGGAATGCTTGGATTGGATGGATCCCAACCCATGCAGAGGATGCCCTCAATGCTGTGGGTTACTGGTGGCCTTGGAAGCTCTGGGAATGCTTGGATTGGCTGGATCCCAACCCATGCAGAGGATGCCCTCAATGCTGTGGGTTACTGGTGGCCTTGGAAGCACTGGGAATGCTTGGATTGGCTGGATCCCAACCCATGCAGAGGATGCCCTCAATGCTGTGGGTTACTGGTGGCCTTGGAAGCACTGGGAATGCTTGGATTGGCTGGATCCCAACCCATGCAGAGGATGCCCTCAATGCTGTGGGTTACTGGTGGCCTTGGAAGCACTGGGAATGCTTGGATTGGCTGGATCCCAACCCATGCAGAGGATGCCCTCAATGCTGTGGGTTACTGGTGGCCTTGGAAGCACTGGGAATGCTTGGATTGGCTGGATCCCAACCCATGCAGAGGATGCCCTCAATGCTGTGGGTTAGTGGTGGCCTTGGAAGCACTGGGAATGCTTGGATTGGCTGGATCCCAACCCATGCAGAGGATGCCCTCAATGCTGTGGGTTAGTGGTGGCCTTGGAAGCACTGGGAATGCTTGGATTGGATGGATCCCAACCCATGCAGAGGATGCCCTCAATGCTGTGGGTTACTGGTGGCCTTGGAAGCACTGGGAATGCTTGGATTGGATGGATCCCAACCCATGCAGAGGATGCCCTCAATGCTGTGGGTTAGTGGTGGCCTTGGAAGCACTGGGAATGCTTGGATTGGCTGGATCCCAACCCATGCAGAGGATGCCCTCAATGCTGTGGGTTACTGGTGGCCTTGGAAGCACTGGGAATGCTTGGATTGGCTGGATCCCAACCCATGCAGAGGATGCCCTCAATGCTGTGGGTTAGTGGTGGCCTTGGAAGCACTGGGAATGCTTGGATTGGCTGGAAGTAAAGCTCCTTTCCCAGCCCCCTGGGGCCAAGGAGGGGGACACTCACGGGCGGCAGGGACTCGTAGACCTCCACGGGGTCGAGCCCCCCAGGCCCCAGGCGCTTCTGCCTCTCCTCCTCCTCGTACTCCTTCATGGCCTTCTCGATGCGCACCTTGGCCCGGCCCCGCACCCGCTCCTTGAAGGCCTCCAGCTCCTCGTTGAAGCCCTCCATGTACTGCTGGTCGGCTGTCTATGGGGGACACAGACACACGGGGATGCAGGGAGATGGATATGGGGTGGGGGGGGGGGGGAAAGGGGGGGTCCTTACCTTGATTTTGGTGAAGAACTGCCTGAAACAGGCCCTGGGGTCCACCTTGAGGCTCTTGGCCAGCTCGAGGATGAACTGCATGACAATGGTCTGGTGGGCGACCTGCTCCATCAGGGCATGTTTCTGGGCGGGGGGGGAAGGAGAAAGGGAGTGAGGAGACCCCCAAACCTGCCCCCCGCCCCCAGATCCTTCAGAAAGGGCTTGTGCAACCCCACTTATTCCCTGCTTTGGGAATTCTGTATCCAGATGGAGCCCTCTGGGGCTGAGGCCAGAGAGGAATGATGCTGGCTGCATCTACAGGAGAAATCCAATGGGAATCCCATTGGGATTGGGCTTCCAGAAGGCAGCAGCAATGCAAGGAAAAGGGATGGGGGAGCTCCTGTCCCAGCTCCAAAGGGAATCCCATTGGGAGTGGGCTTCCAGAGAGCAGCAGCAGTGCAAGGAAAAGGGGCTGGAGAAGAGAGAGAGAAGGAAGCTGCAGGCACAGGAACCGTGCCAGGCAGGAATCCGGTTGGATATCCCGGATAACCTCCCCATCCAAAGGGCTGTGGAGCGGTGGATCTTGGGAAGCGCTGGAATCCCCATCCTGAAGGCCTCAGCTTGCTTCGCTCCGGTGGGACTCCAGGCTCTTTCCCAACAGAAATCACTGCCCCCATTCCAAGTGGGAAAAGGCAATCCCGAGCCAAAGGCTTCCCTACCTCCTCCACCTCCAGGTCGATGCACCAGATCACCAGGTAGTTGGCTGTCTCCTCACACACCAAGTAAGGGTTATCCGAGAGGTACTTCTGGCTGTCATCCCAACGCCGCAGCATCCCTGGATACAAGGAGCATCCCATGGGTTAGGTTGGACTCGGGGTGATTCCAACCAATGGGAATCTCACCCCCCCACCCCAAGCACTCACCAAAGTGTTTGATCTGCTTCTCGTGCCTCTCCACAAAGCTTTTGTGCTTCTTCTCCTTCTGCTCCTCCGTTTCCTCCTGCTCCTCGGCTTTGACATTGAAAACGCTCTGGAAAAGGGAAGGATGTGAGGATGCAGCTCATGGATAAGGGGGGGGGGGTCCCCAGGGGGGGGTCGTTCCCAATCCCAACCTTGCTGAAGCCATCCTTGCTGAGCGTATCCACATTCCAAGGCAGGTTCTTCTCCTTCTTCTTCAGCTCCTCCAGTTTCTTCTCCCAACTTTTCTCTTCCTTCCGCAGCTGCTGGGCCTCGGCCTGGAGCTTTTCCAGCTCCCCCTTCCCGCTTTCCGGCGCTGACACTTCCAGCTCCTTCATCTTCTTCTGGCACTCAGCCAGCTTCCGTTTGCATTCCCGGCAGCCTTTATCCAGCTCTTCTTTTTCCTTCTGGAATTGCTCCATCCTCTCCACCCGAGCCTGAAGAAGACCGGAGGGAAAAGGATGCTAACACCACGTCCCCCCGGCACCCCTGGATCTGTTATCCTTATGGAATAGGGCGAGGGGAAAACCAGAACACCCCAGATGAGAGGAGCACTCCCCCCAGCTGGGTTGGAATGTTGGAATGGGGATGGAAGCAGCAGCAGCATTCCCTCTCCATTCAAATACTGTGGCATTCCCAATCCCCATGGATCCAGCTCCCAGGAATCGGAGAACCCCTGCCCCCCCCCCCCCCCCCCCGTTTATCTCAACGGGTTCCTCCAGCCCTGGACATGGTGAGGATGGGAGGGAAGGACCAAGAACTGCGGGGGGGGGGGGGGGGGGAGTTACCATGGAAACGGGAACAGCAGATGACGAGGGTCCCAGCACCAGTTGCCATGGCAACAAAGGGATATTCCCCCCCCCCATGGTAAGAGGACCCCCCCTTCCCTCCCTTCGCTATAGGGGTATCCAGGCGCTGGTTGTCATGGCAACAGGGGCTTCCCCCCCCCCATACGGGTTGCTATGGGGGTGCCGGTTGCCATAGGAACCGGGGATTCCCCCCCATGGGGCATCCCGGCTCCGGTTGCCATGGGAACAGGGGGGCCTTCCCCCCTCCCCATGGGGAATCCCAGTGCCGGTTGCCATGGAAACAGAGGATACCCCCCCCCCCCCCCAATGCGGATTGCTATGGGGGCATCCCGGCGGCGGTTACCATAGCAACGGGGCCTACCGGGGTGGAGAACCGGCACAGAAGGGGGGAAGCGGGGCCTGGTTCACCTGATGCCGCCATCGGAAGAGGCTGGCGGTGTCGATGTTGGGGTGCGTCTCGTCCTCATCGTCCGAGACCTCGATGTGGTCCCACACGCTATAATCCACCATGGCGCGGCCTACCCGGGCCCCGGCCCCGCCGCCGCCGCCGCCGCCGCCGTCACCGGCCGCTTCTGGAAGCCTCCAGCGCCCGCCCCGCTTCCGGCCGGCCCCGCCGAGGCCTTCCGGTGCGTCCGGCGCCGGCTGGCGCGGTGCGCATGCGCAAGTGGCGCAGACGCCGCGGGGGGTGGAAAGATGGCGGCGGGCTTAAAGGGATAGGCACGGGGGAAAAGGGGGGACATGGGGGGGACATGGCGGTACATTGGGTACACTGGGGTGCATTTGGGTATATTGGGGTACATGGGTGTACATCGGGGTACATGTGGGTACATTGGGTATATGGGGGTACATTGGGGTGCATTGGGGTACATGGGGTACATTGGGGTACATTGAGGGCATTGAGGTAGATGGGGGTACATGAGGGTACATTGGGGTACGTGGGGTACATTGAGGACACTGCGGTCCATGGGGGTACATTGGGGTACCTGGGGTGCATGAGGTACATTGAGTACTTTGGGGTACATGGGGGTACATTCAGTACATGGGGGTCCATTGGGGTACATGGGGGTGCATTGGGGACATTGGGGTACATGGGGGCACATTGAGTACATGGGGGTCCATTGGGGTACATGGGGTCCACTGGGGTCCATGGGGGTGCATTGGGGTACATGGGGTCCATTGGGGTCCATTGGTGTCCATTGGTGTCCATTGGGGCACATGGGGGTGCATGGGGGTACATAGGGGTCCATTGGTGTCCATTGGTGTCCATTGGGGCACATGGGGGTGCATGGGGGTACATAGGGGTCCATTGGGGGGCATTGGGGTCCATTGGGGTACATGGGGGTGCATTGGGGTACATGGGGTCCATTGGGGTACATAGGGGTCCATTGGGGTCCATTGGGGTCCATTGGGGTCCATGGGGGTGCATTGGGGTACATGGGGTCCATTGGGGTGCATTGGTGTCCATTGGGGTACATGGGGGTGCATGGGGGTACATGGGGGTCCATTGGGGGGCATTGGGGTCTACTGGGGTCCATTGGGGTACATGGGGGTCCATGGGGGTCCATGGGATCCATTGGGGTCCATTGGTGTCCATTGGGGTCCATGGGAGTCCATGGGGGTGCATTGAGGTACATGGGGTCCATTGGTGTCCATTGGGGTCCATGGGGGTCCATTGGGGTACATGGGGGTCCATTGGGGGGCATTGGGGTCCATTGGTGTCCATTGGGGTCCATGGGGGTCCATGGGGGTCCATGGGGGTCCATGGGGGTGCATTGGGGTACATGGGGTCCATGGGGGTCCATTGGTGTCCATTGATGTCCATTGGGGTCCATGGGGGTCCATTGGGGTACATGGGGGTCCATTGGGGGGCATTGGGGTACATGGGGGTGCATTGGGGTCCACTGGTGTCCATTGGGGTCCATTGGTGTCCATTGGGGTCCATTGGGGGGCATTGGGGTCCATTGGTGTCCATTGGGGTCCATGGGGGTCCATGGGGGTCCATGGGGGTCCATGGGGGTGCATTGGGGTACATGGGGTCCATGGGGGTCCATTGGGGTCCATTGATGTCCATTGGGGTCCATGGGGGTCCATTGGGGTACATGGGGGTCCATTGGGGGGCATTGGGGTACATGGGGGTGCATTGGGGTCCACTGGTGTCCATTGGGGTCCATTGGTGTCCATTGGGGTCCATGGGGTCCATTGGGGTCCATGGGGGTGCATTGGGGACCCGGGGTCCCGGCGCTGGGGCCAGGGCTCGGTTCCCGCGGGCTGCGGTGGCGCCGGGACCCCGGGCACGGGGCACGAGGCCGTGGGGACACCGGGAACCCCCCGCCCCCTGCCCGGCCGTGATCGGAGCGGGAGGATGCTGGGGAGAGCCGAGGTAGCGGGAGCCGGGCAGGTACGGGAATGGGAACGGGAACGGGACCGGGAATGGGAATGGGAACGGGACCGGGAATGGGAATGGGAATGGGAACGGGAGTGGGAATGGGAGCGGAAACGGGAGTGGGATCGGGAGTGGGAACGGGAACGGGAGTGGAATCGGGAATGGGACCGGGAATGGGAATGGGAACGGGAGTGGGAATGGGAGCGGAAACGGGAGTGGGATCGGGAGTGGGAACGGGAACGGGAGTGGAATCGGGAATGGGACCGGGAATGGGAATGGGAACGGGAGTGGGAATGGGAATGGGAGTGGGAACGGGAGTGGGAATGGGAGCGGAAACGGGAATGGGATCGGGAATGGGACCGGGAATGGGAACTGCAATGGGAACAGGAATGAGACCGGGAATAGGAACGGGAACGAGAATGGGAATGGGAGAGGGAACAGGAATGGGAACGGGAACAGGACAGGAAATAGGAACGGGACAGGGAGCGGGAATGGGACCGGGACAGGGAATGGGAAAGGGAATGGGAATGGGAGCGGAAACGGGAATGGGACCGGGAATTGGAAGGGGACCGGGAATGGGAACAGCGCCGCCGGGATCCCGCCCCCCTCCGGGAAGCGGCGCTGTGGCTTCCGTGGCAACCGGTGCCGGCCGGGGTGGGGGGGGGAGCAGCGGCTCCGCCGCTTGGAGCCCGGGGGGTCCCGGGGTCCCCCCCCCTCCGGCAGGCACCGGGGCAGGATCGGGCCCCTCGGGAGTGAATCGGGGGGGCCCCAACGGAGCCCGGCCCCGGGCACCCACGGGGGGGCTCCTGCGCGGCTGCGGCGCTGCCAGGACCGGGCAGGATGGGCCCGGGGCCGGGAGGAATGGGGCTCACTCCCCCCGTGTGGCTCCATGCGGTTCCATGCCAATCCATGCTATTCCATGCCAATCCATGCTGTGCAATGGGATGTGAGGCTCACTCTCCATGCGGTTCCATTCCATGCCATGTCATTCCGTGCCAATCCATGCCAATCCATGCTATTCCATGCCAATCCATGCTGTGCAATGGGATGTGAGGCTCACTCTCCATGCGGTTCCATTCCATGCCATGTCATTCCGTGCCAATCCATGCCAATCCATGCTATTCCATGCCAATCCATGCTGTGCAATGGGATGTGAGGCTCACTCTCCATGCGGTTCCATTCCATGCCATGTCATTCCGTGCCAATCCATGCCAATCCATGCTATTCCATGCCAATCCATGCTGTGCAATGGGATGTGAGGCTCACTCTCCATGCGGTTCCATTCCATGCCATGCCAATCCATGCCAATCCATGCCAATCCATGCCATTCCATGCAGTGTGAGGCTCACTCCCCATGTGGCTCCATGTGGTTCCATTCCATGCCATTCCATGCTGTGCAATGGGATGCGAAGCTCACTCTCCATGTGGTTCCATGTGCCATGCCATGCCAATCCATGCTATTCCATGCCAATCCATGCTGTGCAATGGGATGTGAGGCTCACTCTCCATGTGGTTTCATTCCATTCCATACCATTCCATGCCCATCCATTCCATGCCCATCCATTCCATACCCATCCATTCCATACCATTCCATACCATTCCATGCCCATCCATTCCATACCCATCCATTCCATACCCATCCATTCCATACCCATCCATTCCATACCATTCCATGCCCATCCATTCCATACCCATCCATTCCATACCCATCCATTCCATACCATTCCATGCCCATCCATTCCATACCCATCCATTCCATACCCATCCATTCCATACCATTCCATGCCCATCCATTCCATGCCCATCCATTCCATACCCATCCATTCCATACCATTCCATACCATTCCATGCCCATCCATTCCATACCCATCCATTCCATACCCATCCATTCCATACCCATCCATTCCATACCATTCCATGCCCATCCATTCCATACCCATCCATTCCATACCCATCCATTCCATACCATTCCATGCCCATCCATTCCATACCCATCCATTCCATACCCATCCATTCCATACCATTCCATGCCCATCCATTCCATGCCCATCCATTCCATACCCATCCATTCCATACCATTCCATACCATTCCATGCCCATCCATTCCATACCCATCCATTCCATACCCATCCATTCCATACCATTCCATACCATTCCATACCCATCCATTCCATACCCATCCATTCCATACCATTCCATGCCCATCCATTCCATGCCCATCCATTCCATACCCATCCATTCCATACCATTCCATACCATTCCATACCCATCCATTCCATACCCATCCATTCCATACCATTCCATGCCCATCCATTCCATACCCATCCATTCCATACCATTCCATGCCCATCCATTCTACACCCCCTCCCTCCCGGTGCTTGCTGCCATCCCCGGCAGTGCCCGGTTCCGAGCTGTGCCAAGGGCTCCGGTGCCATTCCCTATGGAAGCTCCCGGACCCCCCCCGGGTCCCGCACCACAGCGCCTTTGCCCTGCTCATGCCCTGCAGGTAGGGACCCCCCTGGGGGGATGGGGACCGGGATGGGGGTGGGAATGGGGATAGGGATGGGGATGGGGGTGGGGATAGGGATGGGGATGGGGGTGGTTCCGAGGATAGGGATGGCGATGTCCAATAGGACAGGGATAGTGTCAGGGATGGGGCAGTGATCGGGATGCAGATGTGGTCCAGGATGGGAACAATGGGAATGTTGCCTGGAACCAGGACAGGAACAGTGCCTGGGATGTGGACAGGGACAGTGTCCAGGTAAGGGACATTCGCTGGGCCCAGGACATGGCCTGGGGTGGGGATAGGGATGGGGATGGGGATGGGGATGGGGATGGGGATGGGGATGGGGATAGAGATGGGGATGGGGATAAGGATAGGGATAGGGATGGGGATGGGGATGGGGATGGGGATAGGGATGGGGATGGGGATAAGGATAGGGATGGGGATGGGGATGGGGATGGGGATAGGGATGGGGATGGGGATAAGGATAGGGATAGGGATGGGGATGGGGATGGGGATCGGGATAGGGATGTGGATACGGGTAGGGATTGGGATGGGGATAGGGATAGGGATAGAGGGGGATAGGGATAGGGATAAGGATAAGAATGGGGATAGGGATAGGGATAACGATAAGGATAGGGATATGGGCGGGGATAGGGGTGGGGATAGGGATAGGAATAGAGATGGTTATGGGGATAAGGATAGGGATGGGGATGGGGATGCGAATGGGGACAGGGATGGGGATATAGGGATGAGGATAGTGACAGGAATACGGATAAGGATAGGGATAGGGGTAGGGATGTGGATGTGGACGGGGACAAGGACGGTGCCCACACAGGTGCCACCAGCGCTGCCCCCCCCATCACCACACGGCTCTGCCCGGCCCCACTGGCCCCAACCATGTCCCCACCATGGGGGGGGTGTCAGGAAGAGCCCCCCCAATCCAAGCCTCGGAACCCCCCCCGCCTTCATTCACCCCTTTTACCGGTGGGTCCATGGACCCCCCCCCGGTGCATTGATCCCCCCCCCCGGTCGGTAACACCGTGGTACCCGGGGGGGGAGGCACCCACGGCGGTGCCGGCAGCCGGCGTCGTGCCATGAACCTCCCGCGCTGCAATGAATCATCCCCGAACATTCCAGGGAGTGTTCCCGCCTGGATACCCCCTTCCCGCATCCCCCCCCCCATCTCATCCCATTCCCAATGGATTCCCTTAGGTGGGGGCGGGATATTGGGGTTGGCGTTAAGGGGGAGGGGGGGTGAAGGTGTCAGCCCGCACCCATTGACACCAATGGGTGCGAGTTGAGGGGAGTCACATCGGACCCCCCCCCTTTGTGCTATGAGTGGGGATAGGGGGGTTTGGGGGGCCCTTAGGTAGGGAGGGGGCTCCCCGGTGACGCCCATTGCCACGGCGGGGGGGTTCCCCCTTGGTTGCGGGGGGGGGATACCCCGATGGGGGGGGATTCCTTATGGGGGGTGATGTAAAGGGGAGGGGGGGGTCCGCTCCGCCTCGTACCGGGGCGGGGGGGCGGCACCGGCGGCGATTGGCGCCTCCCCCGGGGTCGTCCCAACCGGTTGCACGGGGCCATGCGGAGCCCGGGGCCGGGCAGCGCCTCCGCCGAGCACCGGTAGGGACCGGGACGGGGACCGGGAGCATCGCGGGGGTCCCGTCCCGTCCCCCCCCCCCCCCGTGGTCCTGCGGGTGATGGAGCCGGTACCGGGCTCCCGGAAAAGCCTCTCCCTGTCGCTACCGGTGCCCCGGGAGGGGCCCAGCACCTTGAAGCCCCCCCAGCACCTCTGGCGCCAGCCCCGCACCCCGATCCGCATCCGACACCGGGGCTTCTCCGACGCCGACCGGCACCGGCCCCGGCCCATGGAGCGGGCGGACGCGGTGGACACCGGGGACCGGCCCGGGCTGCGGAAGTCCCGCATGTCGTGGCCGTCGTCCCTGCACGGGGCCCCCAGCAGCGGCAGGCGGTAGGTGACAGCGGCGGGGACCCCCCCGAGCCCCCGGTGCCATCCCGGGACCGGGACCGCAGGGGGGAGCCTCTCGGCACCGGCTCCATCCCGGGACCGGGACAGTCTCCCCCCGCCCCCCCGCCCGCCCCCCGCCAGCATCATCCTGATACCGGCACTGGAGACCGGAGCATCCCACGGGTATCCCGGTACCGGAGGGAGGACTCCCCCCGGCCCCCCCAGCATCATCCCGATCCCGGTACCGGAGACAGAACCCCCCCCACATCATCCCTATTCCGGTACAAGAGTCAGGACCCCACCAGCGTTATCCCAACCCCGGTACCAAAGGCAGGACCCCCCTCGCATCATCCCTATTCCGGTACAAGAGTCAGGACCCCACCAGCGTTATCCCAACCCTGGTACCAAAGGCAGGACCCCCCCAGCATCATCCCAACCCTGGTACCAAAGGCAGGACCCCCCCCGCATCATCCCTATTCAGGTATCAAAGGCAGGACCCCCCCCGCATCATCCCGATCCTGGTACCAAAGGCAGGATCCCCCTCGCATCATCCCGATCCCGGTACCAGAGGCAGGACCCCCCCCGCATCATCCCGATCCTGGTACCAAAGGCAGGATCCCCCTCGCATCATCCCGATCCCGGTACCAGAGGCAGGACCCCCCCCGCATCATCCCGATCCTGGTACCAAAGGCAGGACCTCTCCAGCATCATCCCTATTCAGGTACCAAAGGCAGGACCCCCCTCGCATCATCCCGATCCCGGTACCAGAGGCAGGACCCCCCAGCATCATCCCGATCCCGGTCCCAATACCAGACGCATGACCCCCCCCCCAGCATCATCCCATGGGGCAGCAGTGACACAAGGTGGGGGGGGTCACATCCATTGGTCACATCCATTGGGACCCTCTCCGGGGTCCCCATCAGGTCCCCATAGCGGGACCATTGGATGCTGAGAGGGGGTCCCCATCGCCATGGCGGGGTCGGGGGCTGCCGGGATCTGCCTGTTCCCTGTTCCCTGTTCCCATTCCCAGGAAGTGATTGCCGGGGGGGGGGCAGCGTGTACTGAGCTCCGTGTCCTTCCGGCAGAGCCGGGGGGGGCCCGCGGCACCTCCGGCTTCATTGGGGGGGGCTCAGGGATGCGCAGGAGGCTCAGCAGATGGCGGGGACTTGGGTCCTTCCTCCTCCTCTTCCTCCCTTCCCGAGGGATTCCAGCCCCTCCTGCAGGCAGCGGATGGGAAGTGGCTGCCTTGATGCCGGTACCAGGATGGTGCTGCGGGGGGGGGCATCAGGATGCTGGACCCCCCCTATTCATCACATCGGGATGCTGGACCCCCCCATTCATTGCATTGAGATGCTGGACCCCCCCATTCATCCCATCAGGATGCCGAACCCCCCCTATTCCTCACATCAGGATGCTGGAACCCCCCCATTCATCCCATCAGGATGCTGGACCCCCCCTATTCATCACATCGGGATGCTGGAACCCCCCCATTCATCCCATCAGAATGCTGGACCCCCCCATTCATTGCATTGAGATGCTGGACCCCCCCATTTATCACATCGGGATGCTGGACCCCCCCATTCATCCCATCAGGATGCTGGACCCCCCCCATTCATCCCAGTGTCCACATCCCGCCCTGTTCAACCGGGAGCATCCCGTTGGAGCTTCCCACTTGTGGCTTTCCCCTTTCCTGGAGCAGTCGGTGCCATTAAGGCAAAGTATGGACAGATCCCAAGCTCGGGATCACCGGAGCAGAGGCGGGATCCAGCCGGGATCCAGAGGCCATTCCCGGCTTCCTGCAGCCTTTTCCTTAAGGAATCCCTCCTCAATGGGATCCCTCTATTGAACGGCTCCGTTTCCATCCCGAGGAGCAGAACAGAGCCGACGCCATCCCGGCGCCGGAATCTTTTCCGAGCGGGATGAGTCACCTGCGGCCATAACAAGGGATTTGCATTGGTCTCCGCTCCTGGAGCTGATCCCGATCCCATTGGGAAGGAGGAAATCCCCGGGAATAGCAGGGATGCCCCATAGGATGGCCCCAGAGGGCCTTGTATGGCTCACTACGGTGGGCTATGGCACTGCATGGCTGCTATGGCACAGCGCATCCCCATTCCCATCGCATCCCATGGGATCCATCCGGCCACATCCCAACCCGGGATGAGCAGGCAGGGAGGCCTCGAGGGATGAGCACATCCCATAAGGGACTCTGGGACAACGGGAGCAGAGGGGTCCCAGTGGATCCCACCCCCTGCTCCTGTATCCCGGTGCTGTGATTCCCGCCGTCGGGAATGTTCCCCATCACATTCCCCAAAAACGCCTTTTCCAGCCCGGAGCCGGATGCTAAATTTGGATCCTGTGACTCACAGCCCCCCCCCCCCACTGCCTGCGCAGCCCCATCAGGGCCCCCTCACATCAGCACCCCCATAGGGACAGGGCTTCCCATAGGGGCTGGGGTCCCCTATAGGGCAGGGACCCCCATAGGGACCCCTGTAGCACCAGGGGCCCCATAGGGCTTGGAGTTCCCTATAGGGTAGAAAACCCCCCCCAGAGCACCAGGGACCCCATAGGGCTTGGAGTTCCCTATAGGGTAGGGACCCCCATAGGGACTCCCAGAGCACCAGGGACCCCATAGGGCTCGGAGTTCCCTATAGGGCAGGGACTCACATAGGGACCCCCATAGCCCCATGGACCCCATAGAGCTTAGAGCCACTTGGAGTCCCCTATAGGGCAGGGACCCCCATAGGGACCCCCAGAGCACCAGGGACCCCATAGGGCTTGGAGTTCCCTATAGGACAGGGACTCCCATAGGACCCCCAGAGCACCAGGGACCCCATAGGGCTTGGAGTCCCCTATAGGGCAGGAACGCCCATAGGGACCCCCATAGCCCCATGGACCCCATAGGGCTCGGAGTCCCCTATAGGGCCGGGCACCCATAGGACTGATGCGCGCGGTGCCGCCGGTGCATGGGTACCACTGCCACAATCCCCTGCAGTACCGGGGCGCACCACAGGGCGGCGCCACCAGCGCCACCAGCGGCGATGCTGGGTCCTAGTGCCCCCGTCTTCCCCATCCCTGACCCTTCCTCTCCCTCTGTGTCCCCCCCCCGGCCCTTGCAGTTTCGAAGCCGAGAATGGGCCCCCCCCGGAGGCTCAGCCCAGCCCGGGCCTGGTGCTGCTGCCGGGGGGGGGCCCGGGCCAGCGCCGCGAGTCCTTCCTGTACCGCTCCGACAGCGACTACGACGCCTCCCCCAAGAGCCTGTCCCGCAACTCCTCCATCACCAGCGAGGCGTGAGTGCCCCCCCCCCCCCCGACCTCCCCACCCAGGGGGGCCCCCCCAGTGCTGCTATGGAGGGGAGGGATGGGGGGGACCCCATGGAACCCCCGTTCACACCACACACACTCCCCCCCACCACCACAATGGTCTCTTCCAGGCACGGGGAGGACCTGATCGTCACCCCCTTTGCACAGGTAGGGATGGGGGGGGAGAGGGTCCTTGACCCCCCCTTTGTCCCCATGACCCCCCCTTACCCCCTGACCCCCCCTTTGCCCCATGATCCCCCCTTACCCCCTGACCCCCCTTTGTCCCCATGACCCCCCTTGCCCCATGACCCCCCCTTGCTCCCATGACCCCCCCTTGCCCCCTGACCCCCTCTTACCCCATGACCCCCCCTTTGCCCCATGACCCCACCTTGCCCCCTGACCCCCCCTTGCCCCATGACCCCCCCTTGCCCCATGATCCCCCCTTGCCCCATGACCCCCCCTTGCCCCATGACCCCCCCTTGCTCCCATGACCTCCCCTTGCCCCCTGACCCCCCCTTACCCCCTGACCCCCCCTTGCCCCATGACCCCCCCTTTGCCCCATGACCCCCCCTTTGCCCCATGACCCCCCCTTTGCCCCATGACCCCCCCTTGCCCCATGACCCCCCTTTTGCCCCATGACCTCCCCCTGCCCCCATGACCCCCCCTCCCCCCCCCAGGTCCTCGCCAGCCTCCGCAGCGTCCGCAGCAACTTCTCCATCCTGACCAATGTCCCCCCCCCCCCCGGCAGCAAGTGAGTGAGCCTGACCTTTAACCTGACCTTTAACCTGACCTTTAACCTGACCTTGATCCCGACCCTGACCCCCCCCAAGGGGGGGTCCCTACCAGCCCTAACCCCCCCCCCCATGCAGGCGCTCGCCCATTGGCTCCCAGCCCCCCCCCTGCCCACCCGTGCTGTCAGGTAAGGGGGGGTCAGGGGCACGGGAAGGGGTTTGGGGGGGTCCCGTGTGTCCCCCCCCGTCCCCAGAGCCACATCCCCATGGGTTCCCTTGGGGATCCCCCCAATCCCGTCCTTAGGGCACCCCCCCCACCCCATCCCCGTGAGTTCCATTGGGATCCCCCCATCCCCATCCCTATCCCCATGGGGGTCCCTCCATCCCCATCCTCATTGGGTTTCCTTGGGGATCGCCCTATCCCCATCCCCATAGAGGGTTCCCTTGGGGATCCCCTCATCCTCATCCTCATCCCCACTGGGTTCCCTTGGGGATCCCCCCATCCCCATCCCCATTGGGTTCCCTTGGGGATCCCCCCATCCCCATCCCCATGGGATTCCCTTGGGATCCCCCCATCCCCATCCCTATCCCTATCACCATGGGGGTCCCCCCATCCCCATCCCCATTGGGTTTCCTTGGGGATCGCCCTATCCCCATCCCCATTGGGTTCCCTTGGGGATCCCCTCATCCTCATCCCCATTGGGTTCCCTTGGGGATCCCCCCATCCCCATCCTCATCCCCATTGGGTTCCCTTGGGGATCCCCTCATCCTCATCCCCATTGGGTTCCCTTGGGGATCCCCCCATCCCCTTCCCCATCCCCATTGGGTTCCCTTGGGGATCCCCTCATCCTCATCCCCATTGGGTTCCCTTGGGGATCCCCTCATCCTCATCCCCATTGGGTTCCCTTGGGGATCCCCTCATCCTCATCCCCATCCTCATCCCCATTGGGTTCCCTTAGGGATCCCCTCATCCTCATCCACATTGGGTTCCCTTGGGGGTCCCGCCATCCCCATCCTCATCCCCATTGGGTTCCCTTGGGGATCCCCCCATCCCCATCCTCATCCCCATTGGGTTCCCTTGGGGATCCCCTCATCCTCATCCCTATCCCCATTGGTTTCGCTCATCCCCATCCCCATGGGATTCCCTTGGGATCCCCCCATCCCCATCCCCATGGGGGGGGGTCCCTTGGGGCCCCCCCATCCCCGGCGCTGCCCCCCCACGCAGAGGAGACATCCCAGCAGCTGGCCCGGGAGACGCTGGAGGAGCTGGATTGGTGCCTGGAGCAGCTGGAAAACCTCCAGACCCACCGCGCCGTCAGCGAGATGGCCTCCAACAAGGTGGGCGCCAGGAATACTTGGATGAGGCTGGCAGCGATGGGACAAGGGCATGGGGAGAGGGATGGGAGCCTACTGAGCGCTGGGAATGGGGATGGGGACACTGGGATGGAATGGACCCGACTGAGACGTGAGGATGGGGATAGGGATGAGGATGGATCCAGCTGTGATATGGGAATGGGGATGGGGAGCAGGATGGGACCCCAGTGTGACGTGGAGATGTGATGGACCCTGAGGTGGCTCATGGATGGGGATGGAATGGACCCGGCTGTGACATGGGAATGGGGATGGGGATCAGGATGGACCCTGATGTGACATGGGAATGGCATGGACCCTGTTGTGACACTGGGAATGGGGATGGGGATGGGATGGACCCGTCTGTGACACAGGGATGGGGAAGGGGACCAGGATGGACCCGGCTGTGACATGGGAATGGGGATGGGGATGGGATGGGAACGTGGATGAGGATGGGGACAGGGACCAGGATGGACCTGGCTGTGACATGGGAATGGGGATGGGATGTGATGGGAACGTGGATGAGGATGGGGACAGGGACCAGGATGGACCTGGCTGTGACATGGGAATGGGGATGGGATGGGACGGGAACGTGGATGGGGATGGGGACAGGGACCAGGATGGACCTGGCTGTGCAACGTGGATGGGGAAAGGGACCCTAATGTGACACTGGGAATGGGGATGGGATGGACCCGGCTGTGCCACATGGATGGGGACAGGGACCAGGATGGACCCGGCTGTGATACAGGAATGGGAACGGGGATCGGGATGGGGACAGGGACCAGGATGGACCCGGCTGTGATACAGGAATGGGAACGGGGATCGGGATGGGGACAGGGACCAGGATGGACCCGGCTGTGATACAGGAATGGGAACGGGGATCGGGATGGGGACAGGGACCAGGATGGACCCGGCTGTGATACAGGAATGGGAACGGGGATCGGGATGGGGACAGGGATCGGGATGGGGACAGGGACCAGGATGGACCCTGACGGGGCTGGGGCTGCCCTATCAGCGGTACGGGTACCATGGGGGGGGTTTCCCCATTGCAGTGGGGGGGGACACCCCTCTGTGCCCACCCCCCCCGGCGCTCTGCAGCGGGGCCGTGACCATGACCGGGGGGGGGCGGGGGGGGGGGGCCGTGGGCAGGGCCGGGGGGCGGAGCGAGGCCGCGCGCAGGCGTCTGCACCCCCCCCCCGGCCCCCCCCCGGCATCCGCGGCCTCCGCAGCCCCGACGGGACCCTCGGCCCCTCCCGGGCCCCCCCCGCGACCCCCTCGCGGTTCTCGCACCCCCCGCCCCGCACCCCCCCATCCATTCCCATCCCTCCTCATCCTCCCCCCCTCCCTTCCATCCTTCCCCCCCCCCATAATGGGCTCCCACTGACACCCCCACCCCTTTGGGGGGTGCTGCAACACCCCGGGGGGGGGGGGGGTTCACCCTCTGGAGCAGCAAAAGGGGGGGGAGGCGATGTGAGGCCCCCCCCGGGCGGGCACAGCGCGGGGGGGGTGGGGGGCCCTGCTCCCCCCCCCCCGGGTCCCACCATGCCGAGGGCCCCCCCATAAGGTGCAAAGGAGGGGGGGGGGCTCATAAGCGGGGTTCCCTCGGGGCGGAGGGGGGGGTGCAGCCCCCCCCCGGCCCCCCCCCGGCCCGACCATGCCCTTGGTGGATTTCTTCTGCGAGACCTGCGCCAAGCCCTGGCTCGTGGCTTGGTGGGACCAGGTAAGGGGAGGGGGGGGCACGGGAAGGGGGGGGGCACGTTTGACCTTTCCCCCCCCCCCAATGTCATGGTAGGGCCCCTGAGTCAATGCTTGGAGTGGCCCCCCCTCCCTATTGGTGGAGATGGGGGGGGTAAATTGGGCACTTATGGTTGGGGGGAGGAGGGGGCCGTGTTTTGGGGGGGGGAAGGTGTCTACCCCCCCCCATTTGAGGCTTCGGGAGGGCTGCAGCATCACGCAGAGACCCGGCGAACTCATGGCAGGCACCGGTGGTCCCCATGGTGGGGGGGGACACGGGACTGGACCGGAGGACCCCCTCTTCGCGTGACACAAGGGGGGGGTTAAACACAACACCCCCCCCCCGGCAGGGACAGGGATGGGGCAGTTGCTATGGAGAGTGCGGTTGCCATGGAGATGGGGTGGATGGTCCTGATTGGCTGATAGGGGAGGGATGCGGTGATGCTCTTTCCACCCCCCCCTCCGGTGTTGGGACAGTTTTGGGGGGGGCAGTGGGGTTTGGGGGGGTGAAGCCGCTGCTTGGGGGGGGGACAGAGCGGATTGGGGGGGTCTTGGGGCGGCCCTGCTGCTGCAGCACCCCTGGGGGCAGCACCCCTGGGTGCTCCCATTGGGGGGGTCCAAGGGGCTGGGGCACAAGCTGGGGGGGGGTGGCAGCTCCCAATGTCCCCCCAGTGGTACCGGTGTCCCCCCCCCAGTGCCATGGGGGTGAAGCTGTGCTGGCCCCGTGTCCCCATCATCATTGTCATCCCTGCCCATCCCCATCCTGGTCCTCAGCCCTGGCCCTGGCCCCTTCCCGTCCATCCCCATCCCCTTCCCATCCTTGGCCCCCATCCCTTTCCTGTCCCCATCCCCATCCTGTCCATCTTCATCCTCAGCCATGTCCCCATCCATGACCTTATCCCTATCTGCATCCCATCCCTATCCCATCTCATCCCATCCCATCCCTTCCCCATCCCCATCCTTTCCCATCCCATCCCCATCCCTGTCCCCATCCCATCCCATCCCATTCTCACCCCTTCCCATCCCAATGTGGGGGGGGTCCCAGCTCAGTGACCCCCCCTGACTCCTGCCCCCCCCCAGTTCAAGAGGATGCTGAACCGGGAGCTCACCCACCTCTCTGAGATGAGCCGCTCCGGCAACCAGGTCTCTGAGTACATCTCCAGCACCTTCCTCGGTGAGACCCCCCCGGGCCCCCCCATCCCTCCCTCTATCATGGGGGGGGTCCCCATCTCATGCTCTGTGTGTGTGACCCCCCCCAGACAAGCAGCACGAGGTGGAGATCCCGGCCCCCGGCCCTAAGGAGCGGGAGAAGAAGCGGCGGCCGCCCCCTCCCTTGGGGCAGCTCCGGGGGGGGGGGGGGAAGCAGCTGCCCCCCCCCAGCGGCGCAGGGGGGTGCGGGGTCCCCCGCTTTGGTGTCAGCACCGACCGTGAGGAGCTGCTGGGCAAGGTCCGGGGCATGGGGGAAGATGGGGAGCAAAGCGGGGGGGGGTCCATGATGTGCCCCCCCCCTCCATCCTTACCCCCCCCAACCAGGAGCTCGAAAGCATCAATAAGTGGGGGCTGAACATCTTCCGCGTGGCTGAGTTCTCCAACAACCACTCGCTGAGCTGCATCATGTTCAGCGTGTTCCAGGTATGGACCCCCCCATTGACACCCATTGGTACCCATTCATACCCACTGGTACCCATTGATACCCATTGGCACCCATTGATACCCACTGACACCTACTGATGCCCGTTGGCACCCATTGACACCCGTTGATACCCACTGACATCCATTGACACCCATTGGTACCCATTCTTACCCATTGGTACCCACTGATACCCATTCGTACCGATTGCTACCCATTGACACCCACTGATACCCATTGGGAACCATTGACTCCCATTGATGCCCCGTTGATACACATTGACACCATTGACACCCATTGGCACCCCCAGACACCCACTGACACTCATTGACACCCACTGACACCCCAGACCTCCCAGACACCCACTGATCCCACCACATCCCCCAGACACCCACTGACCCCCCTCAGACATCCCCAGACCCCTAGACACCCATTGATACCCACTGGCATCCATTGACACTACTGGCACCCACTGACACTCATTGAAACCCATTGACACCAATTGACACTGTTGGCACCCATTGACACTATTGGGACTCGCTGGTACCCATTGACACCCATTGGCACCCACTGGCACCCATTGGCACTCTTGACAACCATTGACCCCCACTGGCACCCATTGACACCCATTCACTCCCATTGACAACCATTGGCACCTATTCACCCCCATTGACACCATTGGCACCCATTGATGCCCACTGGCACCTATTGACACCTATTGGCCCCCATTGGCACTCACTGATACCCACTAATACCCATTGACACCATTGGCACTCACTGAAACCCACTGGCATCCATGGACACCCATTGACCCCCATTGGCACCCATTGGCACCCATTGACCCTCATTCACTCCCATTGCCCCCCATTGACACCCACTGCACCCCACTGGCCCCCATTGCCCCTCATTGCCCCCCAGGAGTGGGAGCTGCTGCGCACAGTTCGCATTGCACTGCATAGCACTATTGACACCCATTGGCACCCACTGACCCCCATTCACACCCGTTGCCCCCCATTGCCCCCCATTGCCCCCCATTGCCCTCCCGCCGTTGTTGCAGGAGCGGGAGCTGCTGCGCACGTTCCGCATCGCGCCGCAGACGCTGCTGACGTTCGGGCGGACGCTGGAGGCCCGCTACCGCCCCCACGTGGCCTACCACAACAGCCTGCACGCCGCCGACGTGGTGCAGTCCACGCACGTGCTGCTGGCCACGCCCGCGCTCGACGTCAGCACGCACGGGGGGGGGGGAGGGCGGGGCCTCGGGGTGGGGTGGGGTGGGGGTGGGGATAGAGGGGCGGGGCTTTATGGGGGCGTGGCCTCGGGGAGGGGGGCGGGGTTTGAAGGGGAGAGAGTGGGGCCTCGGGTGGGGACGCGCCCCCCATCACGAGGGGGAGGCAGATGTTGGGGTCCCAAAGGCCACGGTCCCCAGATGTTGGGTTCACAGATGTTGGGGTCCCAAAGGCCACGGTCCCCAGATGTTGGGTTCACAGATGTTGGGGTCCCAAAGGCCACGGTCCCCAGATGTTGGGTCCCCAGATGTTGGGGTCCCAAAGGCCACGGTCCCCAGATGTTGGGTTCACAGATGTTGGGGTCCCAAAGGCCACGGTCCCCAGATGTTGGGTCCCCAGATGTTGGGGTCCCAAAGGCCACGGTCCCCAGATGTTGGGTCCCCAGATGTTGGGGTCCCAAAGGCCACGGTCCCCAGATGTTGGGGTCCCAAAGCCCACGGTCCCCAGATGTTGGGGGGGGGTCCCTGGCTGGGGGGGGAGGGTCCCCTTTTCAGTCTGTTCCGGGGCGGGTGCTGAGGCTACCACTGCCCCAGGCTGTGTTCACCGACCTGGAGATCCTGGCTGCGCTCTTCGCCGCTGCCATCCATGACGTTGACCATCCCGGGGTGTCCAACCAGTTCCTCATCAACACGAGTGAGTGCCCTCGCACATACGTGTGTCATGGAACACAAGTGTGTTATCACATACAAGTGTCATGGATCACATGTGTCCTAGCACATACATGTGTCATGGAACACACGTGTCCTATCATATACATGTGTCATGGCACACGTGTGTCCTATCCCATCCATGTGCCAATGCACACGCATATCCTATCCCATCCATGTCAATGCACACGCGTGTCCTGTCCCATCCATGTCAATGCACACACGTGCCCTATCCCATCTATGTCAATGCACACGCGTGTCCTATCCCATCCATGTCAATTCACACGCGTGTCCTGTCCCATCCATGTCAATGCACACGCATGTCCTATCCCATCCATGTCAATGCACACGCGTGTCGTGTCCCATCCATGTCAATGCACACGCGTGCCCTATCCCATCCATGTCAATGCACACGCGTGTCCTATCCCATCCATGTCAATGCACACGCGTGTCCTATCCCATCCATGTCAATTCACACACATGTCCTATCCCATCCATGTCAATGCACACGCGTGTCCTATCCCATCCATGTGCCAATGCACACGCGTGCCCTATCCCATCCATGTCAATGCACACGCGTGTCCTATCCCATCCATGTCAATGCACACGCGTGTCCTATCCCATCCATGTCAATGCACACGCGTGTCCTATCCCATCCATGTCAATTCACACACGTGTCCTATCCCATCCATGTCAATGCACACGCGTGTCCTATCCCATCCATGTCAATTCACACGTGTGTCCTATCCCATCCATGTCAATGCACACGCGTGTCCTATCCCATCCATGTCAATTCACACACGTGTCCTATCCCATCCATGTCAATTCACACGCGTGTCCTATCCCATCCATGTCAATTCACACACGTGTCCTATCCCATCCATGTCAATTCACACACGTGTCCTATCCCATCCATGTCAATTCACACGCGTGTCCTATCCCATCCATGTCAATGCACACACGTGCCCTATCCCATCCATGTCAATTCACACACGTGTCCTATCCCATCCATGTCAATTCACACGCGTGTCCTATCCCATCCATGTCAATGCACACACGTGTCCTATCCCATCCATGTCAATTCACACACGTGTCCTATCCCATCCATGTCAATGCACACGCGTGTCCTATCCCATCCATGTCAATTCACACGTGTGTCCTATCCCATCCATGTCAATGCACACGCGTGTCCTATCCCATCCATGTCAATTCACACACGTGTCCTATCCCATCCATGTCAATTCACACGCGTGTCCTATCCCATCCATGTCAATTCACACACGTGTCCTATCCCATCCATGTCAATTCACACACGTGTCCTATCCCATCCATGTCAATTCACACGCGTGTCCTATCCCATCCATGTCAATGCACACACGTGCCCTATCCCATCCATGTCAATTCACACACGTGTCCTATCCCATCCATGTCAATTCACACGCGTGTCCTATCCCATCCATGTCAATGCACACACGTGTCCTATCCCATCCATGTCAATTCACACGCGTGTCCTATCCCATCCATGTCAATGCACACACGTGTTCTATCCCATCCATGTCAATTCACACGCGTGTCCTATCCCATCCATGTCAATGCACACGCGTGTCCTATCCCATCCATGTCAATGCACACGCGTGCCCTATCCCATCCATGTCAATTCACACGCGTGTCCTATCCCATCCATGTCAATCTACACGCGTGCCCTATCCCATCCATGTCAATGCACACGCGTGTCCTATCCCATCCATGTCAATGCACACGCGTGCCCTATCCCATCCATGTCAATGCACACGCGTGTCCTATCCCATCCATGTCAATTCACACGCGTGTCCTATCCCATCCATGTCAATGCACACGCGTGCCCTATCCCATCCATGTCAATTCACACGCGTGTCCTATCCCATCCATGTCAATTCACACGCATGTCCTATCCCATCCATGTCAATGCACACGCGTGCCCTATCCCATCCATGTCAATGCAGACTCAGAGCTGGCCTTGCTCTACAACGACGAATCCGTGCTGGAAAATCACCACTTGGCCGTGGGCTTCCAGCTGCTCCAGGAGGAAAACTGTGATATCTTCCAGAGCCTGAGCCGGCGCCAGCGCCAGAGCCTGCGCAAGATGGTCATCGACATGGTGCGGGCCCTGAAACGGACCCAAAACACCCCAAAACTGACAGGCAACTGACCCAAAACACTCCGAAACTGAGCCAAAACTGACCCAAAACACCCCTAAACTCATGCAAAACACCCCTAAACCACCCCGAAACACCCCTAAACCATCACAAACCCACCCCTAAACTCACCCAAAACCCCCTAAACCACTCCAAACCCACCCCAGAACACCCCTAAACCTACCCAAAACCCCTCTAAACCACCCCAAGACACCCCGAAACCCCCTAAACCACCCCAAAACCACCTGCAGGTCCTGGCCACCGACATGTCCAAGCACATGAGCCTCTTGGCCGACCTCAAGACCATGGTGGAGACCAAGAAGGTGACGAGCTCCGGGGTGCTGCTGCTGGACCACTACACCGATCGCATCCAGGTTGGGTGGGGGGCACCCATGGGTGCCCACTGGGGGGGGGCATTGGGTTAGGGTTATGGTTAAGGTTAGGGTTAAGGTTAGGGTTAGGGTTAAGGTTATGGTTAAGATTAGGGTTAAGGTTAGGGTTAAGGTTAGGGTTAGGGTTAAGGTTAGGGTTAGGGTTAAGGTTAGGGTTAAGTTTAGGGTTAAGGTTAGGGTTAGGGTTAGGGTTAGGGTTAATGTTATGGTTAAGATTAGGGTTAAGGTTAGGGTTAGGGTTAGGGTTAGGGTTAATGTTATGGTTAAGATTAGGGTTAAGGTTAGGGTTAGGGTTAGGGTTAGGGTTAGGGTTAATGTTATGGTTAAGATGAGGGTTAAGGTTAGGGTTAGGGTTAGGGTTAGGGTTAATGTTATGGTTAAGATTTGGGTTAAGGTTAGGGTTAGGGTTAGGGTTAGGGTTAATGTTATGGTTAAGATTAGGGTTAAGGTTAGGGTTAGGGTTAATGTTATGGTTAAGATTAGGGTTAAGGTTAGGGTTAGAGTTAGGGTTAGGGTTAGGGTTAATGTTATGGTTAAGATGAGGGTTAGGGTTAGGGTTAGGATTAGGGTTAATGTTATGGTTAAGATTAGGGTTAAGGTTAGGGTTAGGGTTAATGTTATGGTTAAGATTAGGGTTAAGGTTAGGGTTAGGGTTAGGGTTAGGGTTAATGTTATGGTTAAGATGAGGGTTAAGGTTAGGGTTAGGGTTAGGGTTAGGGTTAATGTTATGGTTAAGATTAGGGTTAAGGTTAGGGTTAGGGTTAGGTTTAGGGTTAATGTTATGGTTAAGATGAGGGTTAAGGTTAGGGTTAGGGTTAGGGTTAGGGTTAATGTTATGGTTAAGATTAGGGTTAAGGTTAGGGTTAGGGTTAATGTTATGGTTAAGATTAGGGTTAAGGTTAGGGTTAGAGTTAGGGTTAGGGTTAGGGTTAATGTTATGGTTAAGATGAGGGTTAAGGTTAGGGTTAGGGTTAGGGTTAGGGTTAGGGTTAATGTTATGGTTAAGATTAGGGTTAAGGTTAGGGTTAGGGTTAAGGTTGGGGTTAAGATTAGGATTAAGGTTAGCGTTAGGGTTAAGGTTAGGATTAGGGTTAATGTTATGGTTAAGATTAGGGTTAAGGTTAGGGTTAAGGTTAATTTTGGGGTTAAGTTTAGGGTTAGGGTTAGGTTTAGTGTTAGTGTCATGGTTATGCTTAGGTTTAGTGTTAGGTTTGGGTTAAGGTTAGGGTTAGGGTTGAGGTTACTCTTAATGTTAGGGTTAAGATTAGATTTAGGGTTAGAGTTAAGTTTAGCGTTAAGGTTATGGTTAGGTTTTGGGTTAATGTTAGTGTTTTGGTTATGGTTCGGGTTAAGGTTATGGTTAGGGTCAGATTCATGGTTATGTTTAGGGTTACGGTTAGGTGTAAAGTAAGTTTTAATGTTAGGGTTAGGGTCGTGGTTATGGTTAGGGTTAAGATTAGGTGTAATGTTAGGGTTGATTTTAGGGTTAGGGTTAGGGTTAGGGTTAATGTTAGAGGTAGGGTTAGGGTTAGGCATAGAGTTACCAGTGGTGACGTTGATGGGCTCCCTGTAGGTCCTGAGGAACATGGTCCATTGTGCGGATCTGAGCAACCCAACGAAGCCGCTGGAGCTGTATCGGCAGTGGACGGAGCGCATCATGGAGGAGTTCTTCCGGCAGGGAGACCGGGAGCGGGAGCGGGGAATGGAGATCAGCCCCATGTGCGACAAGCACACGGCCTCGGTGGAGAAGTCCCAGGTAAGGAGTGTCTGGCGTGGACACTGGGATCCCTATGGACATGAGGAACCATACGAACATGGGGAGCCATACGAATATGGGAATCCTTCTGGGTTGGGTGCGAAGAGCCTTATGGACATGGTGATCCTTATGGACATGGTGATCTTTATGGACATAATGATCCATAGGGGTTGGGTACAATGATCCTTATGGACATGGTGATCCTTATGGACATGGTGATCTTTGTGGACATAATGATCCATAGGAGTTGGGTACAATGATCCTTATGGACATGGGGATCCTTATGGACATGGTGATCTTTATGGACATAATGATCCATAGGGGTTGGGTACAATGATCCTTATGGACATGGGGATCCTTATGGACATGGTGATCTTTATGGACATAATGATCCATAGGGGTTGGGTACAATGATCCTTATGGACATGGTGATCCTTATGGGACATGGTGATCTTTATGGACATAATGATCCATAGGGGTTGGGTACAATGATCCTTATGGACATGGGGATCACTATGAGTTTGGTGCGATGAGCCTTGTGGATATGGTGATCCTTATGGACATGGGGATCCTTATGGGTTGGGTATGATGCTCCATGTGGATATGATGATCCTTATGGATACAATGTCCTTCATGGGTTGAGTATGATGATCTTTATGGACACAATGACCCTCATGGGTTGGGTACGATGCTCCATATGGGTATGATGATCCATGTGGATATGACAATCCTTATGGACACAACGCCCCCCCCATCCCCCCCCCCAATCCTTTAGGTGGGCTTCATTGACTACATCGTGCACCCGCTATGGGAGACCTGGGCCGACCTGGTCCATCCGGATGCTCAGGACATCCTGGAGACGCTGGAGGAAAACCGGGTTGGTACCACAGCCGCGTCCCGCACAGCCCATCCCCCCCGCCCACCGCCACTCCCCCCCCCCCCGGGGCCCCCCCAGCCCAGCCCCGCTTCCGCTTCGATCTCCCCCTGGATGAGGATGAGGAGGGGGGGGGGCACGATCCAGCTCTCGGGCCCTCCCCCCATCATGATGATGATGATGGAGCAGCCCCCCCCCCCCCACCCTATGTGCCCCCCCCCAAGCGGCCCCGGGGAGACCCCCCGAGGAGGAGGAGGGACAGGACCAAGGCAATGGAGGGGGGGGGAATGGTGATACCCGCTCCCCCCCTCCATTGTACATCACTGGGGGGGGGGGGAATTGCCCCCCCCCCCCCGCAAAATTTGCTTTATTTTTATTTAATTATTTTTATTTAATTTTTTTTTTTTTTTTGGGGGGGGAATTTTTATTCAATTTTTTACAAAAGTTGAAAAGACAAAAAACAGGGACCCCCCCCCAAAAAACACCCCCCCCGGGGGGGGGCCTCACCCCATTGAAAGCCATTGATGGGGGGAGCAGGGGAGAATGAGGATGGAGGGTGAGGTGCCCCCCCCCTTTGCAATGGGACCTCCATTGCCCCCCCCATTTTGGGGGGGGGATATCTTCATAAGGGGTCTTGTGACACCCCCCCCATTGGGTCCAGGCGGCCATAGTGGGGGTGTCCGCGCCCCCCCCAATCCCCATTAGAGATGAAGCAATAATAAGGTGCCCCCCCATAACCTAAAGGGGGGGGGGAGGTCTGGGGGGGGCCCCCCCCCATTCTGAACACTGTACTGTAGCATTGGGGTCCCCCTTCGTATGTGGGGGGGCACAGCACGGGGTGGGGGGTGGCACAATGGGGGGGGTGTAGGGGATGTGCCCCCCATTTATTTGGGGGGGGTCGGGCCCCCCCCATGATGTGGCCTTTAATGGAGGGGAGGGGCACGGGGGGGCAGAGCTTTTATTTTTGTATATACTGTGAATGGTTCGGTTGGGACCCCCGGGGGGGGCCATGGGGGTGCCCCCCCATTAACCCCCTCCTTCATCTGGGGGGGGGGGGGTTATGTGCTCCCCCCCCCCCGTGTTCCCCCCCCTTCTCCCTCCTCCATCATCAGCTCCAATAAAGAGGAGAAGGGATTGAGTGTGGGGGGGTCTGGATGGGGGGGAATGGGATGGGGGGGCTATAGGGGGGAATGGGGGGGCTATAGAGGGGAATGGGGGGGCTATAGGGGGAATGGGGGGGCTATAGAGGGGAATGGGATGGGGGGGCTATAGGGGGAATGGGATGGGGGGCTATAGAGGGGAATGGGATGGGGGGCTCTAGAGGGGAATGGGATGGGGGGGCTATAGAGGGGAATGGGATGGGGGGGCTATAGAGGGGAATGGGGAGGCTATAGGGGGAATGGGGGGGCTATAGAGGGGAATGGGATGGGGGGGCTATAGGGGGAATGGGGGGGCTATAGAGGGGAATGGGATGGGGGGGCTATAGGGGGAATGGGGGGGCTATAGAGGGGAATGGGGGGGCTATAGAGGGGAATGGGATGGGGGGGCTATAGGGGGAATGGGGGGGCTATAGAGGGGAATGGGGGGGCTATAGGGGGAATGGGGGGGCTATAGAGGGGGATGGGGGGGCTATAGGGGGAATGGGATGGGGGGGCTATAGAGGGGAATGGGGGGGCTATAGGGGGAATGGGGGGGCTATAGAGGGGAATGGGATGGGGGGGCTATAGGGGGAATGGGGGGGCTATAGAGGGGAATGGGATGGGGGGGCTATAGGGGGAATGGGGGGGCTATAGAGGGGGATGGGGGGCTATAGGGGGAATGGGGGGGCTATAGAGGGGAATGGGATGGGGGGGCTATAGAGGGGAATGGGATGGGGGTGCCATGGAAGCAATGGGATGGGGGGGCTATAAGGGGTCACAGTGTTTGGGGGGGGTGTCCGTGACCGTTCCCATCCCGGTGCCCCCCCCCCCCCATTTCCCGTTTAATCACAAAAAGTCGCTTTATTCCGGTAACAACGCGATCCCGAATCCATAAAACATAAAACGATGCTCAATGGGTGGGGGGAGGGGGGGGGGCCAGTCCCTGTGTTCCCCCCCCCAGCTTTAAAACCGGGGGGAGGGGGGTTTATGGGAGTGGGGAGTCAGGGGTCATCATCGCATCCCCCCCCCATTGGCCGCCGTGGGGTGAAAGGGGGGGGGGGGGGATGCGTCCGTCGCCCCCCCCCAACACCCACCCCCCCCCCCCCACGGCGGCGCCGGGGTCAGCAGGGGCAGTGCGGGGGGGGCTGGTCCCGGCACGGCTCCATGGTGATGGCCACGCCCACGCCGCTGCGTCCTGACGTCATCCGCGTCACCTCGGTCCAGGCGTCCGTCACCGGGTCATAGCACTCGACCGAGTCCAGGAAGGCGTGGCCGTCGTAGCCGCCTATGGGGAGATGGGGCTATGGGGGCTATAGGGGGTGTAGGGGCTATAGGGGATAGGGGGTCTATGGGGGGCTATGGGGGCTATAGGGGGTGTAGGGGCTATAGGGGATATGGGGTCTATGAGGGGCTATGGGGGCTATAGGGGGTGTAGGGGATATGGGGTCTATGGGGGGCTATGGGGGCTATAGGGGGTGTAGGGGCTATAGGGGATAGGGGGTCTATGGGGGGCTATGGGGGCTATAGGGGGTGTAGGGGCTATAGGGGATAGGGGGTCTATGGGGGGCTATGGGGGCTATAGGGGGTGTAGGGGCTATAGGGGATATGGGGTCTATGAGGGGCTATGGAGGCTATAGGGGGTGTAGGGGATATGGGGTCTATGGGGGGCTATGGGGGCTATAGGGGGTGTAGGGGCTATAGGGGATATGGGGTCTATGAGGGGCTATGGGGTCTATAGGGGGTGTAGGGGCTATAGGGGATAGGGGGTCTATGGGGGGCTATGGGGGCTATAGGGGGTGTAGGGGCTATAGGGGATAGGGGGTCTATGGGGGGCTATGGGGGCTATAGGGGGTGTAGGGGCTATAGGGGATAGGGGGTCTATGGGGGGCTATGGGGGCTATAGGGGGTGTAGGGGCTATAGGGGATATGGGGTCTATGAGGGGCTATGGGGGCTATAGGGGGTGTAGGGGATATGGGGTCTATGGGGGGCTATGGGGGCTATAGGGGTGTAGGGGCTATAGGGGATATGGGGTCTATGGGGGGCTATGGGGGGCTATAGGGGGTGTAGGGGCTATAGGGGATATGGGGTCTATGAGGGGCTTGGGGGCTATAGGGGGTGTAGGGGCTATAGGGGATATGGGGTCTATGAGGGGCTATGGAGGCTATAGGGGGTGTAGGGGATATGGGGTCTATGGGGGGCTATGGGGGCTATAGGGGGTGTAGGGGCTATAGGGGATATGGGGTCTATGAGGGGCTATGGGGTCTATAGGGGGTGTAGGGGCTATAGGGGATAGGGGGTCTATGGGGGGCTATGGGGGCTATAGGGGGTGTAGGGGCTATAGGGGATAGGGGGTCTATGGGGGGCTATGGGGGCTATAGGGGGTGTAGGGGCTATAGGGGATAGGGGGTCTATGGGGGGCTATGGGGGCTATAGGGGGTGTAGGAGCTATAGGGGATAGGGGGTCTATGGGGGGCTATGGGGGCTATAGGGGGTGTAGGGGCTATAGGGGATATGGGGTCTATGAGGGGCTATGGGGGCTATAGGGGGTGTAGGGGATATGGGGGATAGGGGGTCTATGAGGGGCTATGGGGTCTATAGGGGGTGTAGGGGCTATAGGGGATAGGGGGTCTATGGGGGGCTATGGGGGCTATAGGGGGTGTAGGGGCTATAGGGGATAGGGGGTCTATGGGGGGCTATGGGGGCTATAGGGGGTGTAGGGGCTATAGGGGATATGGGGTCTATGAGGGGCTATGGGGGCTATAGGGGGTGTAGGGGATATGGGGTCTATGGGGGGCTATGGGGGCTATAGGGGGTGTAGGGGATATGGGGTCTATGGGGGGCTATGGGGGCTATAGGGGGTGTAGGGGCTATAGGGGATATGGGGTCTATGAGGGGCTTGGGGGCTATAGGGGGTGTAGGGGCTATAGGGGATATGGGGTCTATGGGGGGCTATGGGGGCTATAGGGGGTGTAGGGGCTATAGGGGATAGGGGGTCTATGGGGGGCTATGGGGGCTATAGGGGGTGTAGGGGCTATAGGGGATATGGGGTCTATGAGGGGCTATGGGGGCTATAGGGGGTGTAGGGGATATGGGGTCTATGGGGGCTATAGGGGGTGTAGGGGCTATAGGGGATATGGGGTCTATGAGGGGCTATGGGGTCTATAGGGGGTGTAGGGGCTATAGGGGATAGGGGGTCTATGGGGGGCTATGGGGGCTATAGGGGGTGTAGGGGCTATAGGGGATAGGGGGTCTATGGGGGGCTATGGGGGCTATAGGGGGTGTAGGGGCTATAGGGGATAGGGGGTCTATGGGGGGCTATGGGGGCTATAGGGGGTGTAGGGGCTATAGGGGATAGGGGGTCTATGAGGGGCTATGGGGGCTATAGGGGGTGTAGGGGATATGGGGTCTATGGGGGGCTATGGGGGCTATAGGGGGTGTAGGGGCTATAGGGGATATGGGGTCTATGGGGGGCTATGGGGGCTATAGGGGGTGTAGGGGCTATAGGGGATATGGGGTCTATGAGGGGCTTGGGGGCTATAGGGGGTGTAGGGGCTATAGGGGATATGGGGTCTATGAGGGGCTATGGAGGCTATAGGGGGTGTAGGGGATATGGGGTCTATGGGGGGCTATGGGGGCTATAGGGGGTGTAGGGGCTATAGGGGATATGGGGTCTATGAGGGGCTATGGGGTCTATAGGGGGTGTAGGGGCTATAGGGGATAGGGGGTCTATGGGGGGCTATGGGGGCTATAGGGGGTGTAGGGGCTATAGGGGATAGGGGGTCTATGGGGGGCTATGGGGGCTATAGGGGGTGTAGGGGCTATAGGGGATAGGGGGTCTATGGGGGGCTATGGGGGCTATAGGGGGTGTAGGGGCTATAGGGGATATGGGGTCTATGAGGGGCTATGGGGGCTATAGGGGGTGTAGGGGATATGGGGTCTATGGGGGGCTATGGGGGCTATAGGGGGTGTAGGGGATATGGGGTCTATGGGGGGCTATGGGGGCTATAGGGGGTGTAGGGGCTATAGGGGATATGGGGTCTATGAGGGGCTTGGGGGCTATAGGGGGTGTAGGGGCTATAGGGGATATGGGGTCTATGGGGGGCTATGGGGGCTATAGGGGGTGTAGGGGATATGGGGTCTATGAGGGGCTATGGGGGCTATAGGGGGTGTAGGGGCTATAGGGGATAGGGAGTCTATGGGGGGCTATGGGGGCTATAGGGGGTGTAGGGGATATGGGGTCTATGGGGGCTATAGGAGGCTACGGGGGCTGTGGGGAGCTATGGGAGATCTATGCTATAGGGGTGATGAGGCCATGGTGGGCTATGGGGGTCTGTGCTATAGGGGGTGATAGGGGGCTATGGGGGGCAATGAGGGGGTCTGCGCTATGGGGCCTACGGGGCATGCCGAAGGGTCTGTTCTATATGTGGTGATGGGGGCTCTGCGATGAGGGGGTGCTCAGGGAGTAATGGGGCTGGGAACCCCCCCCATCAATTGCCCCTCCAATGCACTGTGCCCCCCATACCCCCTATCCCCCCCCAATGCACCGTGCCCCCCACACCCCCTATCCCCCCCAATGCACCGTGCCCCCCACACCCCCTATCCCCCCAAATGCACCGTGCCCCCCACACCCCCTATCCCCCCCCAATGCACCGTGCCCCCCATACCCCCTATCCCCCCCAATGCACCGTGCCCCCCATACCCCCTATCCCCCCCAATGCACCGTGCCCCCCATACCCCCTATCCCCCCCAATGCACCGTGCCCCCCACACCCCCTATCCCCCCCCAATGCACCGTGCCCCCCACACCCCCTATCCCCCCCAATGCACCGTGCCCCCCACACCCCCTATCCCCCCCAATGCACCGTGCCCCCCACACCCCCTATCCCCCCAATGCACCGTGCCCCCCACACCCCCTATCCCCCCAATGCACCGTGCCCCCCATACCCCCTCCCCTATCCCCCCCCAATGCACCGTGCCCCCCATACCCCCTATCCCCCCCAATGCACCGTGCCCCCCACACCCCCTATCCCCCCAATGCACCGTGCCCCCCATACCCCCTCCCCTATCCCCCCCCAATGCACCGTGCCCCCCATACCCCCTATCCCCCCAATGCACCGTGCCCCCCATACCCCCTCCCCTATCCCCCCCCAATGCACCGTGCCCCCCACACCCCCTATCCCCCCCAATGCACCGTGCCCCCCACACCCCCTATCCCCCCCAATGCACCGTGCCCCCCACACCCCCTATCCCCCCCAATGCACCGTGCCCCCCGTACCCCCCCGTACCCAGCACGTAGATCTTGCCCTGGTACACGGTGACCCCCAGGGCGCTGCGCCGGTGCCGCATGGGCGCCACGAAGCTCCAGGCATCGGCCTCCACGTCGTAGCGCTCGGTGCTGCTGAGCTGGTCCGAGCCGTCGTAACCGCCCATGGCGTAGATGCAGTTGTTGAGGGCGCAGACCCCTATGGGGGGGGGGGGCATCCATCAGACCCCCCCTTTCCCCTATAGCACCCTTGTACACGACCCCCCCTTTATACTATAGGACCTCCACATAGGGCCCCCCCATAGGGCCCCCCCTTTCCCCTACAGAACACCTTCTTTCCCCTATAGGACCTCACCCTTTCTCCTATAGGCCCCCCCTCTTTAGGACCTCCCCTTTCCCCTATGGAACCCCCCTACAGAATCCCTCCTTTCCCCTACAGAACTCCCCCTATAGAACCCCCTCTTTCCCCTATAGGACCTCCCCTTTCTCCTATAGGACCCCCCCTTTCCCCTATGGAACCCCCCCTACAGAATCCCCCCTTTCCCCTACAGAACTCCCCCTATAGAACCCCCTCTTTCCCCTATAGGACCCCACCCTTTCTCCTATAGGACCCCCCCTTTCCCCTATGGAACCCCCCCTACAGAATCCCCCCTTTCCCCTACAGAACTCCCCCTATAGAACCCCCTCTTTCCCCTATAGGACCTCCCCTTTCCCCTATGGAACCCCCCCTACAGAATCCCCTCTTTCCCCTACAGAACTCCCCCTATAGAACCCCCTCTTTCCCCTATAGGACCCCCTCTTTCCCCTATAGGACCCCCCCTTTCCCCTATGGAACCCCCCCACAGAATCCCCCCTTTCCCCTACAGAACTCCCCCTATAGAACCCCCTCTTTCCCCTATAGGACCTCCCCTTTCCCCTATGGAACCCCCCCTACAGAATCCCCTCTTTCCCCTACAGAACTCCCCCTATAGAACCCCCTCTTTCCCCTATAGGACCCCCTCTTTCCCCTATAGGACCCCCCCTTTCCCCTATGGAACCCCCCCACAGAATCCCCCCTTTCCCCTACAGAACTCCCCCTATAGAACCCCCCCCTTTCGAACCCCCCCCCCCCCCCCCATCCCCTCGGGGCTGGCTCCCCGCTCACCGGCGCCGCTGCGGATCGTTGCCATTGCGGCCACCGGCCGCCAGGCGTCGCGCTCGGGGTGGTAGCACTCGGCCGAGCGCAGGCGGCTGCTGCCGTCGAACCCCCCCACGGCGTAGAGCAACCGGTTGAGCACCGCCACCCCCACCCCGATCCGCCGCGACTGCATCGGCGCCACCCGCTCCCACGTGTCCCGCTCCGGGTCGTACCTTGGGGGGCACGGGGGGGAACACAGAGAGACAGAGGGTTGGGGACCCCCCCCGGGCACAGCCGGGCCCCATAGGGCACAATGGGGACCCCCCCTGCAGTTCTGTGCCCCATAGGGCACAATGGGGACCCCCCCCGGGCACAGCCGGGCCCCATAGGGCACAATGGGGACCCCCCCTGCAGTTCTGTGCCCCATAGGGCACAATGGGGACCCCCCCCGGGCACAGCCGGGCCCCATAGGGCACAATGGGGACCCCCCCTGCAGTTCTGTGCCCCATAGGGCACAATGGGGACCCCCCCCGGGCACAGCCGGGCCCCATAGGGCACAATGGGGACCCCCCCTGCAGTTCTGTGCCCCATAGGGCACAATGGGGACCCCCCCTGCAGTTCTGTGCCCCATAGGGCACAATGGGGACCCCTCCCGGGCACAGCCGGGCCCCATAGGGCACAATGGGGACCCCCCCTGCAGTTCTGTGCCCCATAGGGCACAATGGGGACCCCCCCTGCAGTTCTGTGCCCCATAGGGCACAATGGGGACCCCCCCCGGGCACAGCCGGGCCCCATAGGGCACAATGGGGACCCCCCCTGCAGTTCTGTGCCCCATAGGGCACAATGGGGACCCCCCCTGCAGTTCTGTGCCCCATAGGGCACAATGGGGACCCCCCCCGGGCACAGCCGGGCCCCATAGGGCACAATGGGGACCCCCCCTGCAGTTCTGTGCCCCATAGGGCACAATGGGGACCCCCCCTGCAGTTCTGTGCCCCATAGGGCACAATGGGGACCCCCCCCGGGCACAGCCGGGCCCCATAGGGCACAATGGGGACCCCCCCTGCAGTTCTGTGCCCCATAGGGCACAATGGGGACCCCCCCCGGGCACAGCCGGGCCCCATAGGGCACAATGGGGACCCCCCCTGCAGTTCTGTGCCCCATAGGGCACAATGGGGACCCCCCCCGGGCACAGCCAGGCCCCATAGGGCACAATGGGGACCCCCCCTGCAGTTCTGTGCCCCATAGGGCACAATGGGGACCCCCCCTGCAGTTCTGTGCCCCATAGGGCACAATGGGGACCCCCCCCGGGCACAGCCGGGCCCCATAGGGCACAATGGGGACCCCCCCTGCAGTTCTGTGCCCCATAGGGCACAATGGGGACCCCCCCTGCAGTTCTGTGCCCCATAGGGCACAATGGGGACCCCCCCCGGGCACAGCCAGGCCCCATAGGGCACAATGGGGACCCCCCCTGCAGTTCTGTGCCCCATAGGGCACAATGGGGACCCCCCCCGGGCACAGCCGGGCCCCATAGGGCACAATGGGGACCCCCCCTGCAGTTCTGTGCCCCATAGGGCACAATGGGGACCCCCCCCGGGCACAGCCGGGCCCCATAGGGCACAATGGGGACCCCCCCTGCAGTTCTGTGCCCCATAGGGCACAATGGGGACCCCCCCCGGGCACAGCCAGGCCCCATAGGGCACAATGGGGACCCCCCCTGCAGTTCTGTGCCCCATAGGGCACAATGGGGACCCCCCCCGGGCACAGCCGGGCCCCATAGGGCACAATGGGGACCCCCCCTGCAGTTCTGTGCCCCATAGGGCACAATGGGGACCCCCCCCGGGCACAGCCAGGCCCCATAGGGCACAATGGGGACCCCCCCTGCAGTTCTGTGCCCCATAGGGCACAATGGGGACCCCCCTGCAGTTCTGTGCCCCATAGGGCACAATGGGGACCCCCCCTGCAGTTCTGTGCCCCATAGGGCACAATGGGGACCCCCCCTGCAGTTCTGTGCCCCATAGGGCACAATGGGGACCCCCCCCGGGCACAGCCAGGCCCCATAGGGCACAATGGGGACCCCCCCTGCAGTTCTGTGCCCCATAGGGCACAATGGGGACCCCCCCCGGGCACAGCCGGGCCCCATAGGGCACAATGGGGACCCCCCCTGCAGTTCTGTGCCCCATAGGGCACAATGGGGACCCCCCCTGCAGTTCTGTGCCCCATAGGGCACAATGGGGACCCCCCTGCAGTTCTGTGCCCCATAGGGCACAATGGGGACCCCAGGGCACAGCCGGGCCCCACAGGGTACATTGGGGACCCCAGTGAACATCCATGTCCCATAGGGCACATTGAGGACCCCCACTGAAGGTAAATGCCCCATAGGGCACATTGGGGAACCCCAATGACCATCCACACCCCACAGCCCACACTGGGGGCCCTATAGATCCCATTGCCCCCCCCCACACACACTCTACACCCATACCCCACAGCAGGCTCTCTCCATCCCACCCCATCCCATCCCATTCCAGTCCATCCCATTCCCAACCCCAATCCCATTCCCAACCCCATTCCTAATCCCATTCCCATTTCCATCCCATTTCCAATCCTATTCCAAACCCCATCCCCAACCCCATTCCCAGCCCCATTCCCAATCCCATTCCCATTCCCAACCCCATGCCCAATCCCATTCTCAACCCCAATCCCATTCCCATTTCCATCCCGTTCCCATTCCCAATCCCAATCCCATTCCCATTCCCAACCCCATTCCTAATCCCATTCCCATTTCCATCCCATTTCCAATCCTATTCCAAACCCCATCCCCAACCCCATTCCCAGCCCCATTCCCATTCCCAACCCCATGCCCAATCCCATTCCCAACCCCAATCCCATTCCCATTTCCATCCCGTTCCCATTCCCAACCCCATTCTCATTCCAAATCCCATTCCCACCTCATTCCCACCCCATTCCCATTCCCACCCCATTCCCACCCCAACCATATTCCCATTCCCACCCCCCCCATTCCCAACCCCATTCCCAGCCCCATTCCCATTTCCATCCCGTTCCCATTCCCAACCCCATTCTCATTCCAAATCCCATTCCCACCTCATTCCCACCCCATTCCCATTCCCACCCCAACCATATTCCCATTCCCCCCCCCCCATTCCCAACCCCATTCCCAGCCCCATTCCCAACCCCAATCCCATTCCCATTCCCACCCCGTTCCCATTCCCAACCCCATTCTCATTCCAAATCCCATTCCCACCTCATTCCCACCCCATTCCCATTCCCACCCCATTCCCACCCCAACCATATTCCCATTCCCACCCCCCCCATTCCCAACCCCATTCCCAGCCCCATTCCCAACCCCAATCCCATTCCCATTCCCACCCCCTCCATTCCCAACCCCATTCTCATTCCAAACCCCATTCCCATTCCCACCCCCATTCCCGCCCCCCCCCCCCCCTTTACCTCTCGACGCTGCAGTGATGCACGCAGCCGTGCGACCCCCCCACGGCGTAAATCAAGCCGTCGATGACCCCCACCCCGATGCGGTTGCGGGGGACGCTCATGGGGGCGCAGGGGCTCCAGCGGTTGGTCATGGGGTTGTAGCAGTCGATGGCCGCCGAGTCCGTGTTCCCATCGGGAGCGTTGTTCCGGCCGCCGACGGCGTAGAAGAGCCCCCCCACCACGCACCCCCCCAAGCCGCTCCGCGGCACCTGCAGATCGGCCAAGCGCAGCCAGGAGCCATCCCGAGGGTTGAAGGCCTCCAGGAAGCACAGGGAATGGCGGAAGTAGCCGCCGGCGGCGTAGATGAGCTGCCCGACCTTGGGCGCGCGGCAGGGCAGGACCGTGGTGGCTTTGTGGAGGGTGAGATCGCGGAAGATCTGCGCCAGGTAATCCTTGGATCGGGAATCGCCGCGCAGGATCTCGCACTTCTGGAGCTGGGTCTGCAGGAAGTGCGGGGTGAGGGAATGGCAGCGGACGGCGCGCAGCAGGGCCTGGACGTACGGGCGCCGGTTGGGGCAGTCGTGCTTGACCCAGTTGATGCAGGCGTGGAAGACCTCGGACTCGCAGCGCACGTTGAGCTCGTCGCGGCTGATGAGCGTGGCCAGCTGGCAATGGGAGAGGTTGAAGAACTCCTCCTGCTTGGAGACCTGGGCAGGGGGGAGAGGGAGGCGGCGGGGTTGGAGGGGATGGGATGGGGTTGGAGGGGATGGGATGGGGTTGGAGGGGATGGGATGGGGTTGGAGGGGATGGGATGGGGTTGGAGGGGATGGGATGGGGTTGGAGGGGATGGAATGGGGTTGGAGGGGATGGAATGGGGTTGGAGGGGATGGGATGGGGTTGGAGGGGATGGGATGGGGTTGGAGGGGATGGGATGGGGTTGGAGGGGATGGGATGGGGTTGGAGGGGATGGGATGGGGTTGGAGGGGATGGGATGGGGTTGGAGGGGATGGGATGGGGTTGGAGGAGATGGGATGGGGTTGGAGGGGATGGGATGGGGTTGGAGGGGATGGGATGGGGTTGGAGGAGATGGGATGGGGTTGGAGGGGATGGGATGGGGTTGGAGGGGATGGGATGGGGTTGGAGGGGATGGGATAGGGGCAATGGGAGAGGTTGAAGAACTCCTGCTTGGAGACCTGGACAGGGGGGAAAGGGAGGTGGCAGGGTTGGAGGGGATGGGATGGGGTTGGAGGAGATGGGATGGGGTTGGAGGGGATGGGATGGGGTTGGAGGGGATGGGATGAGGGTGATGGGATGGGATAGGGGCAATGGGAGAGGTTGAAGAACTCCTCCTGCTTGGAGACCTGAGCAAGAGAGGAGGAGGAGGTGGGGTTGGAGGAGATGGGATGAGGGTGATGGGATGGGATAGGGGCAATGGGAGAGGTTGAAGAACTCCTCCTGCTTGGAGACCTGGGCAAGGGGAAAAGGGAGGTGGCAGGGTCAGAGGGGATGGGAATGGGGTGATGGGATGGGGTTGGAGGGGATGGGATGGGATTGGGGGGATGGTGATGGGATGGGGTTGGAGGTCATGGGGTGGGGTTGGAGGTCATGGGGTGGGGTGGGATGCGTAGGGACAGTGGGGGGCCTTGGACCCCCTTATACCCTTTGGGGCAGGTTTCATCCCCTTGGGGCAGGTCCCTTATTGCCCCCATCCCTTCGGGTCAGATCCATCCCTTTGGGTCAGACCCATCCCTTCAGAGCAGATCCATCCCCTTTCGGTCAGATCCAGCCCTTTGGTGCAGATCAATCCTCTTTGGGGCAGATCCATCCTCTTTGGGGCAGATCCATCCTCTTTGGGGCAGACCCAGCCCTTTGGGGCAGATCCTTCATTGCCCCCATCCCTTTGGGGGAGATCCATCCCTCTGGGTCGGATCCATCCCCTTTGGGTCAGATCCATCCCCTTTGGGTCAAGTCCATTCCTTTGGGTCAGATCCTTCCCTTTGGGGCAGACCCTTCATTCCTCCCATCCCTTCGGTTCAGATCCATCCCTTTGGGTCAGATCCATCCCTTTTGGTCGGATCCATCCCTTTTGGTCGGATCCAGCCCCTTTGGCGCAGATCCAGCCCCTTTGGTGCAGATCCAGCCCTCTGGAGCAGATACTTCATTGCCCCCATCCCTTCGGTTCAGATCCATCCCCTTGGGTCAGATCCATCCCTTTGGGTCAGATCCATCCCTTTGTGTCAGATCCATCCCTTTGTGTCGGATCCATCCCTTTGGGTCGGATCCATCCCTTTGGGTCAGATCCATCCCTTTGGGTCAGATCCATCCCTTTGGGTCAGATCCATCTCCTTCGGAGCAGATCCATCTCCTTCGGAGCAGATCCATCCCCTTCGGGTCAGATCCATCCCCTTTGGGTCGGATCCATCCCCTTTGGGTCGGATCCATCCCTTTGGGTCGGATCCATCCCCTTTGGTGCAGATCCATCCCTTTGGGTCAGACCCATCCCTTTGGGTCAGACCCATCCCTTTGGGTCAGACCCATCCCTTTGGGTCAGACCCATCCCTTTGGGTTGGATCCATCTCTTTAGGTCAGATCCATCCCCTTTGGGTCAGACCCATCCCCTTTGGGTCAGACCCATCCCTTTGGGTCAGACCCATCCCTTTGGGTTGGATCCATCCCCTTTGGTGCAGATCCATCCCTTTGGGTCGGATCCATCCCCTTTGGTGCAGATCCATCCCTTTGGGTCGGATCCATCCCCTTTGGTGCAGATCCATCCCTTTGGGTCAGATCCATCCCTTTGGGTCAGATCCATCCCTTTGGGTCAGATCCATCCCTTTGGGTCAGATCCATCCCCTTTGGGTCGCATCCATCCCCTTTGGTGCAGATCCATCCCTTTGGGTCAGATCCATCCCTTTGGGTCAGATCCATCCCTTTGGGTCAGATCCATCTCCTTCGGAGCAGATCCATCCCTTCGGGTCAGATCCATCCCCTTTGGGTTGGATCTATCTCTTTAGGTCAGATCCATCCCCTTTGGGTCAGACCCATCCCCTTTGGGTCGGATCCATCCCTTTGGGTCGGATCCATCCCCTTTGGTGCAGATCCATCCCTTTGGGTCAGACCCATCCCCTTTGGGTCAGACCCATCCCTTTGGGTCAGATCCATCCCTTTGGGTCAGATCCATCCCTTTGGGTCAGATCCATCCCCTTTGGGTCGGATCCATCCCCTTTGGTGCAGATCCATCCCTTTGGGTCAGATCCATCCCCTTTGGGTCGGATCCATCCCCTTTGGTGCAGATCCATCCCTTTGGGTCAGACCCATCCCCTTTGGGTCAGACCCATCCCTTTGGGTCGGATCCATCCCCTTTGGTGCAGATCCATCCCTTTGGGTCAGATCCATCCCTTTGGGTCGGATCCATCCCCTTTGGTGCAGATCCATCCCTTTGGGTCAGACCCATCCCTTTGGGTTGGATCCATCCCCTTTGGTGCAGATCCATCCCTTTGGGTCAGATCCATCCCTTTGGGTCGGATCCATCCCCTTTGGTGCAGATCCATCCCTTTGGGTCAGATCCATCCCTTTGGGTCAGATCCATCCCTTTGGGTCAGATCCATCCCCTTTGGGTGGGATCCATCCCCCCCGGCCCCGTACCTCCCCGAAGTGCATGTAAATGTACTCGCGGGCGCGCTGGTGCAGGTCCAGGCAGCCGATGTGCTCGGCGAAGGCGGCGATGCCGATGGCGTTGCTGGGATGCAGCTGGCGCGCCAGGAAGTCGGCGCAGGCGCGGACCACGCGGTCCATCTGGTACATGACGGCCCCGTTCATGAGGTGCAGGACGCAGCTCTCCCCGACGGCCACCGAGGCCGTGTAGGCAAACTCCACCAAGCGCTCCATGGCCTTGGGGTGCACCCCTTCGATGGGCACCACCTCCATGCCTTGCTCTTTGAGGCCCGCCGTGAACATGGCCTTGAAGACGGGGCTGGACGCGGCCAGGACCACTTTGTGCGCGGGGATGTCGGCGGTGGCGGCCTCGCCGCCGGCGTCGCCGTGGTACCGGATGCTCAAGGTGACGTCGCAGAGGTGCCGGTCCAGGCGGAGCTGGTTCATCACGGCCAGCGCCGCCGTCGGGTGCTCGGCCAGGCTGTAACTGAAGGAGCCTGAGCCCCCCGGGGATGGGGTCACCTCGGCCGGGCACTCCGGGGCTGGGGGGGAGGACATGGCCCCAGCATCGCAGGGAACCCCCCCCCGCGGCTTGGGGTTAAGGGGATGGGGGGGTGGACCTGGATGGAGAGAAAAGGGGGGGGTAATGAGGCATTGGGGGGGACCCCTTGGTCACAGCATCACAGGGACCCCCCCAGTACCAGGGTTGGGGGGGGGGCACCCCCATATCAACACCAGGGCACCCATAAGGGAAACTGAGGCACTGGGGGGCTACAACGTGGCCACAGCATCATAGGGACCCCCCCCCCAATACCAAGGCTAGAAGGGGGGCACCCCCATATCAACACCAGGGCACCCATAAGGGAAACTGAGGCACTGGGGGGCTACAACGTGGCTACAGCATCATAGGGACCCCCCCCCAATACCAAGGCTAGAAGGGGGGCACCCCCATATCAACACCAGGGCACCCATAGGGGAAACAGAGGCACTGGGGGGTACAACGTGGCCACAGCATCATAGGGACCCCCCCCCAATACCAAGGCTAGAAGGGGGGCACCCCCATATCAACACCAGGGCACCCATAAGGGAAACTGAGGCACTGGGGGGCTACAACGTGGCCACAGCATCATAGGGACCCCCCCCCCAGATTGGGGTTAAGGCAATGGGGGTCGGACCTATAGGGAGAGAAGGGGGGGAAATGAGGTGAGGGGGGGACCACTTGGTCACAGCATCATAGGGATCCCCCCCCCAAATTGGGGTTAAGGGGATGGGGAGGACCCCCAAAGTGGGGTTAGGGGGAAAATGAGGCGGGGGGGGGGGCAGCATCGCAGTGACCCCCATTGGGGTTTGGAGGGGGGGGGCACCCCGGTATCAACCCCAGTGGGGGTGGGGGGGGGGCACCCATCCAACAGGCTCCGAGTGCCGTGGCAGCCCCCCCATACGGATGGGACGTGGGGACCCCCCCATAGGGACGCAATGGGGAGGGGCGGTTCCAATGCCTGTATCCCGGGGGGGGGGGGGGGGGCCGGAGAGGCGGGGCCAAGCGGGGGGGGGCCCGGGGGGGTCTCGGGGGTCTCACCCGTTCATGGCGCGGCCCCGACGGCGGCGGGAGGCGGCGGGGGGGGCGCGGGGGGGGCAGTGACTAAGCACGGAGCGGAGCCCCCGCCGCAGTAAGAGTCCCCGCGGCCCGGACACGCCCCCGCGGCGACGTCACGAGGACACGCCCCCTCCCTTTCCCTTGCGCTGTCACAATAAGAGTCAGTGGGAAGGGAAGCGGGGGGGGGGGGGAGGTGGAGCGCGTCCTCGTGTGACCCCGGGGGGGCTTTTATTGGGGATAGGGGGTAAGATAAGGGGATGTGGGGAGGGAAGGGGGGGATATGGAGGGGGATAAGTGGGAATGGGGGTGAGGTGGGGGGCAGGGAAGCGCATGGGGACAGGGACAAGGGGTGAGGACAAGGATGGGGACACGATGGAAATGGGGATGGAGCAGTGGGAGAGGGATGGACAGAGACCCCTCTATGGGGCAGAGCCCGTTCTATGGGGCAGAGAACCCTCTATGGGGCTAGAGCCCGTTCTATGGGGCAGAGCCCGCTCTATGGGGCAGAGACCCCCCTCTATGGCTCAGAGCCCGTTCTATGGGGCAGAGAACCCTCTGTGGGACTAGAGCCCGCTCTATGGGGCAGAGACCCCCCTCTATGGCTCAGAGCCCGTTCTATGGGGCAGAGAACCCTCTATGGGACTAGAGCCCGTTCTATGGGGCAGAGCCCGCTCTATGGGGCCCCACGTGACCCATCCCCAGGATGCCCCTCCCCCTTCCCCCCGTGACGCCACTTCCGCCTCTTCCGCACCCAAGATGGCGGCGGGCGGCGGCGCCGCTGGCCCCGGGGACAGGCCCCGCCCCCCGCCCCGCCCCCCGCCGCGCGCCGCCGGCACCAGCGCGGGGGGGGGAGGGGCGGCGGCGGGAGCAGCGTCCGGATGTTCCGGGAACCCCCCTCCGCTGCCCCCCGGGGCGCGCATGCGCGGCCGCGTCCTCTCGGCCTGGAACAGCCTCAAATACGGTACCGGAACCGGAAATGGGGGGAATCGGTAGCACCGGGAACGGAACCGGAAATGGGTGGGGGAACGGGTAGCATAGGAAACGTAACCGGAAATGGGGGACACCGTAGTACCGGAAACAGAAATGGGGAGGAACCGGAAGCACCGGAAAGGAACCGGAACTGGGGGGAGGGTGTGTCCCAGGAGTACCTGTCGTGGCGGAACCGGAAGCGGGGGGGTTGGGGAACCGGTAGTACCGGAAGATGGCGGTTCCGGGGTTACCGGTTACCGGGGGGGTGGTACCGGGAGTAACGGTAACGGAAACGGAAGTTCCCCTTTGACCCCGCCCCTTCGGTGCCCCTCCCCTCCCAGGGTTTCCGGTTCGGCCCCGGAGCCACGTGACCCGCGGGTCCCCCTTGCACGTGCTGGGACGCGAGTACAGCCCCGCCCGCGAGGGTGAGCGGGGAGCGCTGTGGGGCAGGGAGCGATCTATGGGGCAGAGCGGCCTCTATGGGGCTCTGTGGGTCTCTATGGGGCAGAGCGGCCTCTATGGGGCTCTGTGGGGTCTCTATGGGGCAGAGCGGGCTCTGTGGGTCTCTATGGGCTCTCTATGGGGTCTCTGTGGGGCAGAGCTCTCTCTGTGGGGTCTCCATGGCGCTCAGTGGGCTCTCTATGGGGTCTCTATGGGGTCTCTGTGGGGCAGAGCTCTCTCTATGGTCTCTCTGTGGCCTCTCTTTGGCCTCTCTATGGGTTCTCTGTGGCTCTCTATGGCCTTTCTATGGGCTCTCTATGGTTTCTCTCTATGACCTCCCTGTGATCTCTCCATGGCTCTCTATGGTCTCTCTATGTCTCTCTATGACCTCTCTGTGGCCTTTCTATGTCTCTCTATGGTCTCTATGTGTCTCTATGTCTCTCTATGGTCTTCCCGTGGTCTCTCTATGTGTCTCTATGGTCTCTCTCTCTCTGTCTCTCCATTGTCTCTCTATGGTCTCTCTATGTGTCTCTATGGTCTCTCTCTATGTCTCTCTGTGGTCTCTCTATGGTCTCTCTATGGCCTCTCTGTGGTCTCTCTATGGTCTCTCTATGGCCTCTCTATGGTCTCTCTCTGTGGGGCAGAGCGGCCTCCATGGGCTCTCCGCGGGGCCGGCGCTGAGCGCGCTCTCTGCCGCCCCCCAGCGGAGCTGCGCGGGCTGGCGCGGGACGTGCGCTCGCGGCCGTTCCTCTCGTACCGCCGGGGCTTCCCGGCGCTGCGCGGCTCGGGCTGGAGCAGCGACGGGGGCTGGGGCTGCACCCTGCGGAGCGCGCAGATGCTGCTGGCGCAGGGGCTGCTCCTGCACCGCCTCGGCCGCGGTGAGTGAGGGGGGGGACCCCGAAATGCACCCAAACCCAGCCAGAATGCACCCAAAACACAGCCCGGATGAGCCCAAAATGCACCCGAATACACCCAAAATACAGCCTGAATGCAGCCAAAATACAGCCCCAATGAGCCCAAAATGCGCCCAGATACACCCAAAATACAGCCCCAATGAGCCCAAAATGCGCCCAGATACACCCAAAATACAGCCTGAATGCAGCCAAAATACAGCCCCAATGAGCCCAAAATGCGCCCAGATACACCCAAAATACAGCCCCAATGAGCCCAAAATGCGCCCAGATACACCCAAAATACAGCCCCAATGAGCCCAAAATGCACCCAAATACACCCAAAATACAGCCCCAATGAGCCCAAAATGCGCCCAAATACACCCAAAATACAGCCTGAATGCAGCCAAAATACAGCCCCAATGAGCCCAAAATGCACCCAAATACACCCAAAATACAGCCCCAATGAGCCCAAAATGCACCCAAATACACCCAAAATACAGCCCCAATGAGCCCAAAATGCGCCCAGATACACCCAAAATACAGCCCCAATGAGCCCAAAATGCACCCAAATACACCCAAAATACAGCCCCAATGAGCCCAAAATGCACCCAAATACACCCAAAATACAGCCCCAATGAGCCCAAAATGCACCCAAATACACCCAAAATACAGCCCCAATGAGCCCAAAATGCGCCCAGATACACCCAAAATACAGCCCCAATGAGCCCAAAATGCGCCCAGATACGCCCAAAATACAGCCCCAATGAGCCCAAAATGCACCCAAATACACCCAAAATACAGCCCCAATGAGCCCAAAATGCGCCCAGATACACCCAAAATACAGCCTGAATGCAGCCAAAATACAGCCCCAATGAGCCCAAAATGCGCCCAGATACACCCAAAATACAGCCCCAATGAGCCCAAAATGCGCCCAGATACACCCAAAATACAGCCTGAATGCAGCCAAAATACAGCCCCAATGAGCCCAAAATGCACCCAGATACACCCAAAATACAGCCTGAATGCAGCCAAAATACAGCCCCAATGAGCCCAAAATGCACCCAGATACACCCAAAATACAGCCTGAATGCAGCCAAAATACAGCCCCAATGAGCCCAAAATGCACCCGAATACACCCAAATACAGCCTGAATGCAGCCAAAATACAGCCCCAATGAGCCCAAAATGCACCCAGATACACCCAAAATACAGCCCCAATGAGCCCAAAATGCGCCCAGATACACCCAAAATACAGCCTGAATGCAGCCAAAATACAGCCCCAATGAGCCCAAAATGCACCCAGATACACCAAAATACAGCCTGAATGCAGCCAAAATACAGCCCCAATGAGCCCAAAATGCACCCGAATACACCCAAATACAGCCTGAATGCAGCCAAAATACAGCCCCAATGAGCCCAAAATGCACCCAGATACACCCAAAATACAGCCCCAATGAGCCCAAAATGCACCCAGATACACCCAAAATACAGCCTGAATGCAGCCAAAATACAGCCCCAATGAGCCCAAAATGCACCCGAATACACCCAAATACAGCCCCAATGAGCCCCAAATGCACCCAAATACACCCAAAATACAGCTCAAATACACCTGAACACAGCTCAATACACCCCAAATACACCTGAATCCACCCAAACCCAGCTCAAATACAGCCCAGCCCCCCCGGACCCCCCTCCCCTCTCTGCCCTAGACTGGACGTGGCCGGAGCCGGAGCCGGAGCCCCCCCCGCGGGCGCCGCCCCCTCCCCGCTCCGCTCCCTCCTGCGCTGCTTCGGGGACCACCCGCGGGCACCGCTCGGGCTCCATCGCTTGGTGGCGCTGGGGAGCGGCTGCGGCCGCGCCGCCGGGGACTGGTTCGGGCCCGCGGCGGCTGCGCACATCCTGCGGTGAGAGCAGAGCCCGCCCCATGGCGACCCCATGGCGACCCCATAGTGTCCCCATAGCGCCCCCATAGCAACCCCATAGCAACCCAACAGTGTCCCTAGAGCGCCACCATAGCGTCCCTAGAGCGCCCCCATAGCATCCTCATAGCACCCCCATAGCCTGCCCCAAAGCCTGCCTCATAGCATCCCCATAGCGCCCATAGCCTGCCCCATAGCTTCCCCATAGCCTGCACCATAGCATCCACACAGCATCCCCATAGCCTGCCACATAGCCCACTCATAGCATCCCCATAGCAGCCTCATAGCCTGCCCCTTAGCATCCCCATAGTCCCCCCATAGTCTGCCCCATAGCATCCCCATAGTCCCCCCCATAGCTCGCCCCATAGCCTGCCCCATAGTATCCCCATAGCGCCCATAGCCCACCAACACCCCAAGCCCCCCCAGCCGCCCTCACTGCAGTTCCCCACTGTCTCCACAGGAGGGCGGTCGAGACCTGGCCGGACTCCGGCGGCCTCTCGGTGTACGTGGCCCAGGACTGCACCGGTCCGTACCATACCGGTACCGGGGGGGGGGGGGTGGGGGGGTGGTGTCTCCGTGCCCCCCCCCCAACCCCTCCGTTGTCCGCAGTGTTCCGGGCCGATGTGGCCGCGCTGCTGCGGGGCGACACCGGAGCCGTCATCGTCCTGGTGCCCGTGAGGCTCGGGGGGACGCCCTGAAACCCCATCTACGTGGCGGGCATCAAGGTGGGGACCCCTGCACCCCATAACCCCCCCCTGCACCCCATAACCCCCTCTGCACCCCATAACCCCCCCTGCACCCCATAACCCCCCTTCACCCCATAACCCCCCTGCACCCAACCCCTGCACCCCATAACCCCCCTGCACCCCATAACCCCCCCTGCATCCCATAACCCCCCCCTGCACCCCATAACCCCCCCTTCACCCCATAACCCCCCCTGCACCCCATAACCCCCCCTTCACCCCATAACCCCCCTGCACCCCATAACCCCCCCCTCCCCCCTGCATCCCATAACCCCCCCTTCACCCCATAACCCCCCCCGCACCCCATAACCCCCCCTGCACCCCATAACCCCCCCTTCACCCCATAACCCCCCCTGCACCCCATAACCCCCCCCTTCACCCCATAACCCCCCCTGCATCCCATAACCCCCCCCTTCACCCCATAACCCCCCTTCACCCCATAACCCCCCCTGCACCCCATAACCCCCCCTTCACCCCATAACCCCCCCTGCATCCCATAACCCCCCCCTTCACCCCATAACCCCCCCTGCACCCTATAACACCCCCTGCACCCCATAACCCCCCCTGCACCCCATAACCCCCCCTGCATCCCATAACCCCCCCTTCACCCCATAACCCCCCCTGCACCCCATAACCCCCCCTTCACCCCATAACCCCCCCTGCATCCCATAACCCCCCCCTTCACCCCATAACCCCCCCTGCACCCTATAACACCCCCTGCACCCCATAACCCCCCCTGCACCCCATAACCCCCCCTGCATCCCATAACCCCCCCTTCACCCCATAACCCCCCCTGCATCCCATAACCCCCCCCTTCACCCCATAACCCCCCCTGCACCCTATAACACCCCCTGCACCCCATAACCCCCCCTGCACCCCATAACCCCCCCTGCATCCCATAACCCCCCCTGCACCCCATAACCCCCCCTTCACCCCATAACCCCCCCTGCATCCCATAACCCCCCCCTTCACCCCATAACCCCCCCTGCACCCTATAACACCCCCTGCATCCCATAACCCCCCCTTCACCCCATAACCCCCCCTGCACCCCATAACCCCCCCTGCACCCCATAACCCCCCCTTCACCCCATAACCCCCCCTGCATCCCATAACCCCCCCCTTCACCCCATAACCCCCCCTGCACCCTATAACACCCCCTGCACCCCATAACCCCCCCTGCACCCCATAACCCCCCCTGCATCCCATAACCCCCCCTTCACCCCATAACCCCCCCTGCATCCCATAACCCCCCCTTCACCCCATAACCCCCCCTGCATCCCATAACCCCCCCCCTTCACCCCATAACCCCCCCTGCACCCTATAACACCCCCTGCACCCCATAACCCCCCCTGCACCCTATAACACCCCCTGCACCCCATAACCCCCCCTTCACCCCATAACCCCCCCTGCACCCCATAACCCCCCCTTCACCCCATAACCCCCCCTGCACCCCATAACCCCCCCCTGCACCCCATAACCCCCCCTGCACCCCATAACCCCCCCCTTCACCCCATAACCCCCTCTGCATCCCATAACCCCCCCTTCACCCCATAACCCCCCCTGCACCCCATAACCCCCCCTGCACCCCATAACCCCCCCTGCACCCCATAACCCCCCCCTGCACCCCATAACCCCCTGCACCCCATAACTCCCCCTGCATCCCATAACCCCCCCCTTCACCCCATAACCCCCCTTGCACACCATAAACCCTCCCAAGCACCCCAATACCCCCCCCAGCACCCCAAGACCCCCCCTTAATGTCCCCCCCCCAGGAGCTGCTCAAGCTGGAATCCTGCCTTGGCATCATCGGCGGCAAACCCCGGCATTCCCTTTACTTCATCGGCTTCCAAGGTTCCATATGGGAATTGGGGGGCGAGGGGGGAGGGTCCCCCAGGTCATGGATATGGGGGGGATCCCCCTAATTCATTTTGCCCCCCCCCCCCCCGTATCCCATTTCCAGATGATTTCCTGCTCTACCTGGACCCCCATTACTGCCAGCCCTATGTGGACACGGAGCAGGAGAACTTCCCATTGCAGGTAATGGGGGGGGACCCCATCAATGGGGGTGGTTTGGGGGGGGGGGGGGGCATTATCCTGACCATCCCCCCCCCCCCCCAAGTCATTCCAATGCAGATCCCTGCGGAAGATGCCCTTTGGGAAGATGGATCCCAGCTGCACCATTGGCTTCTATGCGGGCACTAGGACCGGGCTGGATGCGCTCTGCAGGGACCTGACCCGGTTGAGCCCACATCGCACTATGGGGGGGGGTGTGAGGGTGATTTTTGGGGGTGCCCCCCCACTCCATTGTAACCCCGTTCCCCCCCCGCCATTATCCAGGTCCTGGCCCCCCCCACGGCACCCGAGCATTACCCCCTCTTCACCCTGGTCGAGGGGGGGGCACAGGGGATGGAGCCCCCACCCTCCGAGACGCCCCCCCCCCCCACGACCCCCCCTGGGGCGGAGGAGTTCGTGTTCCTTTGAGCGCCCCCCCCCCTTGGGACTGAACCATTGTGGGTTATGGGGGAGATGGGACTGAACCATTGTGGATAAAGGGGGGGCCCCAACCCCTCAAACCCTCCCCCCCTTGGGACTGAACCATTGTGAGTTATGGGGGGGTCCCAATCCCTCAAACCCCCCACATGGGACTGAGCCATCGTGGGTTATGGGGGGGTCCGAACCCCTCACACACACCCCCCCGGACTGAACCATTGTGGGTTGGGGGGGATGGGACTGAACCATTGGGGGTAATGGGGGGGTCCCAATCCCTCAATCCTCCCCATGGGACTGAACCATTGTGGGTTATGGGGCATCCCAATCCCTCAACTCCCCCCCAGGACCGAACCATTGCGGGTTATGGGAGGGTCCCAACCCCTCAACCTTCCTTGGGACTGAACCATTGTGGACTATAGGGGAGTCCCAACCCCACAATGACCCCTTGGGGACCCCCCCCATCCCTTCTTTGAGCCCCCCCCATGGGACTGAACCACTGTGGGTTATAGGGGATTCCCCAACCCCACAATGACCCCTCAGGGACACCCCCCCACCCCTCTGTGTCCCCCCCCCGGGGGGGGTATCAGGCGCTGCTCACGGTGGGGGGGTCACACGTTATTTATTGTTCCCCCCCCCAATAAAGATGAACTGAACCAGGCCCTGGCAGTCACCCATGGGACCCCCCCATTATCCTCGGGCCGGGGGGGGGGCGGCGGCAGCTCCCCCCCCCTTGTGCCGCTGCCGGTACCGGAGGCGCCGGGCGCTGAGGCCGAAGGCAGCCAAGCGCCTCCCGGTGAATTCCTGCCCCCCCAGGCGCACCCGCGGGCCCAATGGGGCCGAGCCACGGCGCCGGGGGGGGGCACCTTTAACCGGCCCCCCCCGGGGCCGTTTCCGCTTGTCCCGGGGCTTCTGCTTGGCTTCCGCCTCCGCTTCCGGCTCCTTGGGGCTGGGGGGGGGGGATGAGGATGAAGGGATAAAGATAAAGGGATAAGGATGAGCATAAAGGAGATGGGGATGAGCATGAGGATAAAGGGGGGATGAGGATGAAGGGGTGACGATGAAGGAGGGGATGAGGATAAAGGGATGAGGATGAAGGAGGGATGATAAAGGCATGAGAATGACAATAAAGGGATAAGGATTAGAATAAAAAGGATGAGAATAAAGGGAATGGGGATGAGCATGAGGATAAAGAGGGGATGAGGATAAAGGCATAAGGATAAAGGGGAGAGGATGAGGATGAAGGGATGAGGATAAAAGAATAAGGATGAGGATAAAGGAATAAGGATGAGGATAAAGGGATAACGATGAGGATAAAGGGGGGACAAGGATAAAGGCATGAGAATGAGGATGAAGGGATGAGAATGAAGGGATGAGAATGAAGGGATGAGGATGAAGGGATGAGGATGAAGGAGGGGATGAGGATAAAGGGATGAGGGTGAAGGGATGAGGGTGAAGGGATGAGGGTGAAGGGATGAGGGTGAAGGGATGAGGATGGAGGGGATGAGGATGAAGGGATGAAGGGATGAGGATGAAGGGATGAGGGTGAAGGGATGAGGATGAAGGCATGAGCATAAAGGCATGAGCATAAAGGCATGAGCATGAGGATGATAAAGGGATAAGGAGGGGGAGGTTTAGATGTGACCCCCCCGTACCTCCCCCCCAACCCCTTACAAGAGGGACTTGAGGATCTGCTGCTTCTTCCACGTGTTCTGGGCCCGGCGCCTGTAGTTGGCCTGATCCTGCCGCTCCTCCCGCTCCGAGCTGGGGGCAAAAGGGGTCCTGAGCACCCCTAACACGGGGGGGGGGACCCATGGACCACCCCCCACCCCATGGACACCCCCCCTTACCGGTACATGCAGGTCTTGCGCAGGGAGCACCAGCGGTTCAGCTCCTTGTCATCCGCTGCCAGGATCTGATGGATGGGGGGGCACAGGGGGTTGGGGGGGTCCAAATGGGTCTGGGGTGGGCCAATGGGGGGGGCCAAATGGGGTTCGGGGGGGTCCAGGTGGGTCTGGGGGGGTCGAGATGGGTTTTGGGGGGGTCCAAATGGGTCTGAGGGGGTCCATTGGGGGGGTTCAAATGGTTCTGGGGGGGTCCAACAGGTGGGTCCAATGGGGGGGTCCAAATGGGGTTGGGGGGGGTTCAATGGGGTTGGAAGGTTCCATTTGGCTCTGAGGGGGGGCTCAATGGGGTTCGAAGGTTCCATTTGGCTGGGGGGGGTTCAATGGGGATGGAAGGTTCCATTTGGCTCTTGGGGGGGGTTCAATGGGGCTGGAAGGTTCCATTTGGCTGGGGGGGGGGTGTTCAATGGGGCTGGAAGGTTCCATTTGGCTGGGGGGGGGTTCAATGGGGCTGGAAGGTTCCATTTGGCTCTTGGGGGGGTTCAATGGGGCTGGAAGGTTCCATTTGGCTGGGGGGGGGTTTGGAGCGCACCTCCTCGGTGGTGAGGCCGAAGTCGCAGGGGAGGACGCGGCGGTACCGGAAGCGGCAGGGCAGGTCCCCCCCGATCACATCCTCATGGTCCAGCCCATAGAACTCATCCAGGTACCGCTCCAGGGTGCTGGAGTCTGGGGGGGGTCAGGAAGAGTCCATTGGGGGGGGTTATGGGGGGGGGCCAAGAAGGGTCCATTGGGGGGGGTTATGGGGGGGGTCAAGAAGGGTCCATTGGGGGGGGGGTTATGGGGGGGGCCAAGAAGGGTCCATTGGGGGGGGGTTCAATGGGGTGGGGTGCTCAGTGCTGCTCTCACCAGGGTCAAAGGGGGGTTTGTGCCGCTCCAGCGCTTCCCGGAAGCGCTGCGGGGGGGGCGCGGGGGTGTAATCGGCATCCATCTGCATGGGGGGGCACACATGGAACATGGGATATATGTAACATGGCACATATGGAACACGCGGAGCACATATAGAACATGGGACATACAGAACATAAGGGGCACGTATAGAGTATAGAACGTATAGAGCATGGGACATATGAAACATGGGACATATAGAACATAGGGGCACATATAGGAAATGGGGCATATAGAACATGGTGGGGCACATATAGAACATGGAATGTATAGAACATGGCACATATAGAACATGGCACATATAGAACATGGGACATATAGAACACGGGACATGTAGAACACGGGACATATAGAACATGGGGGGCACATATAGAACACGGGGGGGATGCAGCCTGTCCCCCCCCCACTGTAATGAGCTGCTCTGGGGGGGGGTCCTGCACTCACCACAAAGTCGGGGTCCTCACAATGGGGCTCCCGCTCGGCCCCCCCCTCGGCCGGACCCGTCCACGTGTCCCAGTTCCAGTCATCTGGGGGGGGAAGGGACACAGGGAGATGGGGGGGACACAGGGACAAGGGGGGGGACACAGGACAGGCCCCCCCCCCCACTCACCCTCCAGCCCTTCTTCAGCCTCAAACTGGGGCTTCTCCTCCTCCTCGTGCCCATAGTAATGATCCCCGAAGCATTCCTGCTGGGAGAGAGGGGCTGGGCTGGGAATGGGGGGATATGGGGAGATATGGGGGGTATGGAAGGATACAGGGGGATCCGGAGTGGATATGGGGGGATACGGATATGGATGGACACGGGTAGACAGGAATGGACAGCGATGGATATGGATGTAGATGTATATGTGTGAACATGGATGGACAAGGATGAACAGGGATGGATATGGATGGACAAGGATGGATATGGATATGGATGGACATGGATGGGCAGGGATGGATACGGATGGACAGTGATGGATATGGATGTAGATGGATATGGATGAACATGGATATATATGGATGGATACGCATATGGATGGACAGGGATGGGCAGGGATGTGGATGACCGTGGATGGACATGGATGGATCCGGATGGATATGGATGCAGATGGATATGGATGAACATGGATGTAGATGCATATGGATGAACATGGATATATATGGATGGATACAGATATGGATGGACAGGGATGGACATGGATGGATCCGGATGGACAGGGATGGATCCGGGGGGTTCCCACCGCCATGAGCCGGTCGTGCTGCTCCGGGTCGAAATCCCCCTCGAGCGCGGCCGCGGTGATGCCGGAGCCGGATCCGGATGCGCGCTGGAGCCGGTGCAGCCGCGCGGCCACCTCGGCCCGTTTGAGGTTCTTGAGCTGCTTCAGCTCCTCCCGGTGCCGCTGCTTCTCCTACAGAGACAGGGACACGGTTCCATAGGGATACAGGGCCATAGGGAAACGGCCATAGGAGAACAGGGCCATAGGGATACAAGGACATAGGGATACAGGGATGCAGCTTCATAGGTGTGCAGGGATACAGGGACATGGTGCCATAGGGATACATGGACACAGTGCCAGAGGGACACGGTGCCCTAGGGATACATGGACACAGTGCCAGAGGGACACGGTGCCATAGGGATACATGGACACGGTGCCAGAGGGACACGGTGCCATAGGGATACATGGACACGGTGCCAGAGGGACACGGTGCCATAGGGATACATGGACACGGTGCCAGAGGGACACGGTGCCATAGGGATACATGGACACGGTGCCAGAGGGACACGGTGCCATAGGGATACATGGACACGGTGCCAGAGGGACACGGTGCCATAGGGATACATGGACACGGTGCCAGAGGGACACGGTGCCATAGGGATACATGGACACGGTGCCAGGGGGACACGGTGCCATAGGGATACATGGACACGGTGCCAGAGAGACACGGTGCCCTAGGGATACATGGACACGGTGCCAGAGGGACACGGTGCCATAGGGATACATGGACACGGTGCCAGAGGGACACGGTGCCATAGGGATACATGGACACGGTGCCAGAGGGACACGGTGCCATAGGGATACATGGACACGGTGCCAGGGGGACACGGTGCCATAGGGATACATGGACACGGTGCCAGAGAGACACGGTGCCCTAGGGATACATGGACACGGTGCCAGAGGGACACGGTGCCATAGGGATACATGGACACGGTGCCAGAGGGACACGGTGCCATAGGGATACATGGACACGGTGCCAGAGGGACACGGTGCCATAGGGATACATGGACACGGTGCCAGAGGGACACGGTGCCATAGGGATACATGGACACGGTGCCAGAGGGACACGGTGCCCTAGGGATACATGGACACGGTGCCAGAGGGACACGGTGCCATAGGGATACATGGACACGGTGCCAGAGGGACACGGTGCCCTAGGGATACATGGACACGGTGCCAGAGGGACACGGTGCCATAGGGATACATGGACACGGTGCCAGAGGGACACGGTGCCCTAGGGATACATGGACACGGTGCCAGAGGGACACGGTGCCATAGGGATACATGGACACGGTGCCAGAGGGACACGGTGCCATAGGGATACATGGACACGGTGCCAGAGGGACACGGTGCCATAGGGATACATGGACACGGTGCCAGAGGGACACGGTGCCATAGGGATACATGGACACGGTGCCAGAGGGACACGGTGCCTTCCTCCCCTCCTCACCTTCCTCTTCCTCTCCCGGATCTCTTCCCTCTTCTCCTTCCTCCTCTCATCCCGGCGCCGCACGGACGTGGGGATGCTCCTCGGGAATGTCTGCACCTGGGGCGGGGGGGGCGATGGGATGGATCCATGTGGATCCATGTGCCCCCCCACCCCCACGCTGCATCCTATTGGATCTCCCCCTATATCCTGCCCCCCCCCCCCAGACCTGCTGCGCTCCCGGCTCCTGGAAGCGGAAGTTGTGGGATCGCTCGAACTGCTCCTGCCTGGCCAGGAAGAGCTCGCCCTCATCCGAGGAGTCCGGCAGGGAGGGGGGGGACCTGGGGGGG
>NC_137765.1:765332-806357 GCF_963264785.1 Psittacula echo
TGTGGGCAGGAAAGGGCTCGGCCGCGCCCCCCCCCCCCCAAGCGCTCCAGGCGGTGGGCGCGCCCGGCCTCGCATTCCCCCGCGGGTGGGGCCGCCCGCAGCCAATCAGGAGCGAGAGCTGCGAGTCCCCGGGTGGGCGGAACCGGGAATTGCGCCCATGGCGGGGGGGCGGACCCACGGTCCCAGAGCCCTTTGGGGGGCACAGACCCCATTTGGGGGTCCCAGACCCCATTGGGGGGGCTCACCACAGATTTGAGCCTCCCAAACCCTATGTGGGGAGTCCTAGACCCTATTTTGGGGGTCTCACCCCACATTTATGGCTCCCAAACCCAATTTTGGGGTCCCAGTCCCCATTTTGGGGTCCTAGACCCTATTTTGGGGTCTCACCCCACATTTATGGCTCCCAAACCCAACTTTGGGGGTCCCAGTCCCCATTTTGGGGGTCCTAGACCCTATTTTGGGGGTCTCACCCCACATTTATGGCTCCCAAACCCTATTTTGGGGGTGCCAGTCCCCACTGGGGCGGTCCCAGACCCCATTGGGGGGGGTCTCACCCCAGATTTGAGCCTCCAGACCCTATTCTGGGGGTCCCAGACCCCATCGGGGGGGTCCCACCCCACATTTATGGCTCCCAAAGCCCATCAGAGGGAGGTCCCAGACCCCATTTTGTTGTGTGTCCCTCCCCCCCATTTAGATGCTCCCAACCCCATTTTGGGGTCCCCCCCCATTTAGATGCTCCCAACCCCATTTTTGGGTCCCCCCCCCATTTAGATGCTCCCAACCCCATTTTGGGGTCCCCCCCATTTAGATGCTCCCAACCCCATTTGGGGTCCCCCCCCCCCCATTTAGATGCTCCCAACCCCATTTTGGGGTCCCCCCCCCATTTAGATGCTCCCAACCCCATTTTGGGGTCCCCCCCCATTTAGATGCTCCCAACCCATTTTGGGGTCCCCCCCCATTTAGATGCTCCCAACCCCATTTTGCGGTCCCCCCCCATTTAGATGCTCCCAACCCCATTTTGGGGTCCCCCCCCCATTTAGATGCTCCCAACCCCATTTTGGGGTCCCCCCCCCCATTTAGATGCTCCCAACCCCATTTTGGGGTCCCCCCCCCCCCCCATTTAGATGCTCCCAACCCATTTTGGGGTCCCCCCCCATTTAGATGCTCCCAACCCCATTTTGGGGTCCCCCCCCATTTAGATGCTCCCAACCCCATTTTGGGGTCCCCCCCCCCATTTAGATACTCCCAACCCCATTTTGGGGTCCCCCCCCCCATTTAGATGCTCCCAACCCCATTTTGGGGTCCCCCCCCCATTTAGATGCTCCCAACCCCATTTTGGGGTCCCCCCCCATTTAGATGCTCCCAACCCCATTTTGGGGTCCCCCCCCATTTAGATGCTCCCAACCCCATTTTGGGGGTCCCCTCCCCCATTTTAGATGCTCCCAACCCCATTTTGGGGTCCCCCCCCCATTTAGATGCTCCCAACCCCATTTTGGGGTCCCCCCCCCATTTAGATGCTCCCAACCCCATTTTGGGGTCCCCCCCCCCATTAGATGCTCCCAACCCCATTTTGGGGTCCCCCCCCATTTAGATGCTCCCAACCCCATTTTGCGGTCCCCCCCCCATTTAGATGCTCCCAACCCCATTTTGCGGTCCCCCCCCCCCCATTTAGATGCTCCCAACCCCATTTTGCGGTCCCCCCCATTTAGATGCTCCCAACCCCATTTTGGGGACCCCCCCCATTTAGATGCTCCCAACCCCATTTTGGGGTCCCCCCCCCCCCATTTAGATGCTCCCAACCCCATTTTGGGGTCCCCCCCCATTTAGATGCTCCCAACCCCATTTTGCGGTCCCCCCCCATTTAGATGCTCCCAACCCCATTTTGGGGTCCCCCCCCCATTTAGATGCTCCCAACCCCATTTTGGGGTCCCTCCCCATTTAGATGCTCCCAAACCCATTTTGCGGTCCCCCCCCATTTAGATGCTCCCAACCCCATTTTGCGGTCCCCCCCATTTAGATGCTCCCAACCCCATTTTGGGGTCCCCCCCCATTTAGATGCTCCCAACCCCATTTTGGGGGTCCCCCCCCCATTTAGATGCTCCCAACCCCATTTTGGGGTCCCCCCCCCCATTTAGATGCTCCCAACCCCATTTTGGGGTCCCCCCCCCCATTTAGATGCTCCCAACCCCATTTTGGGGACCCCCCCCCCCCATTTAGATGCTCCCAACCCCATTTTGGGGTCCCCCCCCCCATTTAGATGCTCCCAACCCCATTTTGGGGTCCCCCCCATTTAGATGCTCCCAACCCCATTTTGCGGTCCCCCCCCATTAGATGCTCCAACCCCATTTTGGGGGTCCCCCCCCAATTTAGATGCTCCCAACCCCATTTTGGGGTCCCCCCCCCCATTTAGATGCTCCCAACCCCATTTTGGGGTCCCCCCCCCATTTAGATGCTCCCAACCCCATTTTGGGGTCCCCCCCCCCATTTAGATGCTCCCAACCCCATTTTGGGGTTCCCCCCCATTTAGATGCTCCCAACCCCATTTTGGGGTCCCCCCCCATTTAGATGCTCCCAACCCCATTTTGGGGTCCCCCCATTTAGATGCTCCCAACCCCATTTTGGGGTCCCCCCCCCATTTAGATGCTCCCAACCCCATTTTGGGGTCCCCCCCCCATTTAGATGCTCCCAACCCCATTTTGGGGTCCCCCCCCATTTAGATGCTCCCAACCCCATTTTGCGGTCCCCCCCCATTTAGATGCTCCCAACCCCATTTTGGGGGTCCCCCCCCCCATTTAGATGCTCCCAACCCCATTTTGGGGTCCCCCCCCCCATTTAGATGCTCCCAACCCCATTTTGGGGGTCCCCCCCCCCCATTTAGATGCTCCCAACCCCATTTTGGGGTCCCCCCCATTTAGATGCTCCCAACCCCATTTTGGGGTCCGTCCCCCCCCAAAAGCTCGCAGCCGGGGGCAGGTTTGATGCTTTATACAAAGCCACGAGAGTTCCGGCAGGAACAGCCCCTTTTCCGGGCGGATTCATCCCAAAGGATACGAGGGACCCGCCCCCCCCCAGACACCCCCCCCCCAAGAGCCGCCCGCGGCCCCCCAAAACCCCCCACTCAATGGGGGTCCCCCATGGATTGGGCTGGGGGGTAAAGGGGGGGGGTGCGGGGATGCTGTGATGCCTCCCCCCCCCCCCCCCCGAGGGGGACCCCAAAGTGGGGGGGGGGGGAATGAGGGGGGGACCCCAAATAGGAGGGGATATGATGGGGCAGGACAATGGGGGGAAAATGATGGGGGGGACCCCAAATTTGGGGAGGGATGAGATGGGGGGACCCCCAAATGGGGGGGAGGATGGGGGACCTCAAATTAGGGGGAAGAAGATGGGGGGGACCCCAAAGAATTGGGGGCAAGGGCATGGGGACCCCTATAATGGAGTTTGGAGACCCCCAAATCATGAGGGGGGGGCAGTGAACCCCACGACCCAAGTGGGGGGACCCCAAACTCCCCCCCCCACCCCAGAGCAGAGAGATGGGGGGGGACACACACACAGGACAAGGACACCTCAAGGCCACCAGAGCAGAGAGATGGGGGGGGACACCCTAGGGACACCCCAGGACCTCATAAATGGGGTTTGGGGGGGGGGGACACCCCCAGGACCCCGATATGGGGGGGGGGACACCCCCTAAAGACACCCCATGAGCAAGATGGGGTGGAGGGAACACCCCAAGAGGGTGGATATAGGACACCCTAAGGACACCTCATGACCCTCAAGATGGGGGGGGTGGGGGGCACCCTAAGGATCCCCCCCCGGCCCCACTCTGTGATGGGGGGGACCAGCAGGACCCCATAGATGGAGGTGGGGGTGGGACGACGACCCCCCCCCCCAGCACCCTCCTTATGGACCCAATGATGGGGTGGGGGTGACCCCATGAGCTTCAATGGGGCAGAGCGGGGCCCCCCCATGCCCCACGCAGGGGGGGGGGGGGGGGGGGGGGGGGTCAGAGGGGCAGGATCTGCTCCAGGAGGCTCCGGGAGGCCGGTGGGATGCGGTCTGGGAACTTGACCTCGAACTCGATGACCAGGTCCCCGCGCTGCTCCGGGGCCCGCGGCAGGGGCAGGCCCTCGCCCGGGATGCGCCGCTTGACGCCGGGCTTCAGGATGTCCTGGAACACCATGGGGATGGTGCGGCCGTCCAGCGTCGGGGTGTGCACCGTGCACCCGCACAGCGCCTGCGGGCGACACGGACGCGCCATGGAGCCCGGCGGCACCCAAGGGAGACGAACGGCGCTCAGTGGAGCCAACCAGTACCCAATGGAGCGAACCACACTCAGTGGAGCCAATCAGCACCCAATGGAACCAATCAGCACCCAATGGAGCCACCCACACTCAATGGAGCCAATCAGCACCCAATGGAACCAATCAGCACCCAATGGAACCAATCAGCACCCAATGGAGCCACCCACACCCAATGGAACCAATCAGCACCCAATGGAGCCAATCAGCACCCAATGGAACCAATCAGCACTCAATGGAACCAATCAGCACCCAATGGAACCAATCAGCACCCAATGGAGCCACCCACACCCAATGGAGCCAATCAGCACCCAATGGAACCAATCAGCACCCAATGGAACCAATCAGCACCCAATGGAGCCAACCACACTCAATGGAGCCAATCAGCACTCAATGGAACCAATCAGCACCCAATGGAGCCAATCAGTACCCAATGGAGCCAATCAGCACTCAATGGAACCAATCAGCACCCAATGGAGCCAATCAGCACCCAATGGAACCAATCAGCACCCAATGGAACCAATCAGCACCCAATGGAACCAATCAGCACTCAATGGAACCAATCAGCACCCAATGGAGCCAATCAGTACCCAATGGAACCAATCAGCACCCAATGGAGCCAACCAGCACTCAATGGAACCAATCAGCACTCAATGGAGCCACCCACACTCAGTGGAGCCAACCAGTACCCAATGGAGCCAACCAGCACCCAATGGAACCAATCAGCACCCAATGGAGCCACCCACACTCAATGGAACCAATCAGCACCCAATGGAACCAATCAGCACCCAATGGAACCAATCAGCACCCAATGGAGCCACCCACACTCAATGGAACCAATCAGCACCCAATGGAGCCAATCAGCACCCAATGGAGCAAAGCACACTCAATGGAGCCAACCAGCACCCAATGGAACCAACCAGCACCCAATGGAGCCAATCAGCACCCAATGGAGCCAACCAGCACTCAATGGAACCAATCAGCACTCAATGGAGCCACCCACACTCAATGGAGCCAATCAGCACCCAATGGAGCCACCCACACTCAATGGAGCCAATCAGCACCCAATGGAACCAATCAGCACCCAATGGAGCCAACCACACTCAATGGAGCCAATCAGCACCCAATGGAACCAATCAGCACCCAATGGAGCCAAGCACACTCAATGGAGCCAATCAGCACCCAATGGAGCTGAATGCACCCAATTGAGCCGAATGCACCCAATGGAGCCAACTGCACTCAGTGGAGCCAACCGGCACCCAATGGAGCCAACCGGCATGCAATGGAACCAACCACAATCAGCGCAGACAACCAGCACCCAATGGAACCAACCAGCACCCAATGGAGCCAACCAGCACCCCATGGAGCCAACCAGCACCCCATGGAGCCAACCGGCACCCCATGGAGCCAACCGGCACTCAATGGAGCCAACCAGCACCCAATGGAGCCAACCAGCACCCAATGGAGCCAACCAGCACCCAATGGAGCCAACCACACTCAGTGGAGCCAACCACACTCAATGGAGCCAACTGGCACCCAGTGGAGCCAACCAGCACCCAATGGAGCCACCCAGCACTCAATGGAGCCAACCACCAGCACCAAGATGAACCCAACCTCAATGTCCCCACCATGGCCAGCTTTCAGCCACTATGTCCCCACCATGGCCAGAACCAACCTTCACCCACTACATCCACACCAAGACCTACCCAGCTCTGATACCCCCACGAAGACCAACCCATCCTTGACATCTCCGCCATGACCAAGGCCAACCCACCCTTGATGTCCCCACCATGACCAAGGCCAACCCATCCTTGGCATCTCCACCATGACCAAGGCCAACCCACCCTTGATGTCCCCACCATGACCAAGGCCAACCCATCCTTGGCATCTCCACCATGACCAAGACCAACCCACCCTTGATGTCCCCACCATGACCAAGACCAACCCATCCTTGGCATCTCCACCATGACCAAGACCAACCCATCCTTGATGTCCCCACCATGACCAAGACCAACCCATCCTTGATGTCCCCACCATGACCAAGACCAACCCATCCTTGATGTCCCCACCATGACCAAGACCAACCCATCCTTGATGTCCCCACCATGACCAAGACCAACCCATCCTTGATGTCCCCACCATGACCAAGACCAACCCATCCTTGGCATCTCCACCATGACTGAGACCAACCCATCCTTGAGGTCCCCACCATGACCAAGACCAACCCATCCTTGAGGTCCCCACCATGACCAAGACCAACCCATCCTTGATGTCCCCACCATGACCAAGACCAACCCATCCTTGGCATCTCCACCATGACCAAGACCAACCCATCCTTGATGTCCCCACCATGACCAAGACCAACCCATCCTTGATGTCCCCACCATGACCAAGACCAACCCATCCTTGATGTCCCCACCATGACCAAGACCAACCCATCCTTGGCATCTCCACCATGACTGAGACCAACCCATCCTTGAGGTCCCCACCATGACCAAGACCAACCCATCCTTGAGGTCCCCACCATGACCAAGACCAACCCATCCTTGATGTCCCCACCATGACCAAGACCAACCCATCCTTGGCATCTCCACCATGACCAAGACCAACCCATCCTTGGCATCTCCACCATGACCAAGACCAACCCATCCTTGATGTCCCCACCATGACCAAGACCAACCCACCCTTGATGTCCCCACCATGACCAAGACCAACCCATCCTTGATGTCCCCACCATGACCAAGACCAACCCACCCTTGATGTCCCCACCATGACCAAGACCAACCCACCCTTGATGTCCCCACCATGACCAAGACCAACCCATCCTTGATGTCCCCACCATGACCAAGACCAACCCACCCTTGATGCCCTCTCAGACCAATCCACTCTTGCCATCCCCACCACGACCATGACCACCTGATCTTGATGCTCCCCCGCCACGATCCCACCCCCGGACCCACCTCCCGGAGGCTGATCTTGGCCGGGTACACGATGTCGGAGCCCTCCCTTCGGAAGACCCCGTGAGGTTTGTCCTTGAGGACGAAGACGACGTCGGCGGGGATGTTGGTGGGCGTCTGGTCTCCTTCTTTGGGGAAGGTGATTTTGGTGCCTTCCTTCCAGCCCCGCTTCACCTCGATGGTGAGGATCTTGTCCTCGTTCCTCACCGTCTTCCCGTCGGGATTGAGGCGCTTGTGGGAGATCTTCATCTTCTTGGTGCAGCCGCTGTAGATCTCCTCGAGGGAGACCTTGAGGTCGTAGAGGACGGGGGGGTCCTGGCGGCGGGCGCCGGGCTGGCGGGCGCGGGGGAAGCCCACGTGGAAGGTGGTGAAGGGCTCCTCGTCCTCATCGTCGCCGTTGCGCTGCACGAAGAAGGTGTCGAAGGGGTTGCGGCCGTCGAAGAACTCGGCGAACATGGCGTGGGGGTCCCCCCGGAAGGTGTAGGTGAAGGTGGGGCCGTTGGGGACCCCCCCCGGGCCCGAGCTGGGGGTGCCCCCCTTTAGACCTGGCACAGGGATAGGGGGAAGGGGTGGGAAAGGGATGGAGGGGATGGAGGGGACAGAGGGGATGGAGGGGACGGAGGGGACGGAGGGGACGGAGGGGACGGAGGGGACGGAAGGGATGGAGGGGATGGAGGGGATGGAAGGGATGGAGGGGATGGAGGGGATGGAGGGGATGGAGGGGATGGAGGGGATGGAGGGGATGGAAGGGATGGAGGGGATGGAGGGGATGGAGGGGATGGAGGGGATGGAGGGGATGGAGGGGATGGAAGGGATGGAGGGGACGGAGGGGATGGAGGGGATGGAGGGGACGGAGGGGATGGAGGGGATGGAGGGGATGGAGGGGATGGAGGGGATGGAGGGGATGGAGGGGATGGAGGGGATGGAAGGGACGGAGGGGACGGAGGGGATGGAGGGGACGGAGGGGACGGAGGGGATGGAAGGGATGGAGGGGATGGAGGGGATGGAGGGGATGGAGGGGATGGAAGGGATGGAGGGGACGGAAGGGACGGAAGGGACGGAAGGGGATGAAGGCAGCAGAGGGATGGGGATGGAGATGGAGAGATGGGAAGGGGAGGGAGTGAAGGGAATGCAGGTTAGCGAAAGGAACCCTGCCGAATGCCAGCGTGGGGCAGGGCGTGGGGCTGGGTACGGAACTGGCTGTGGGGCAGGCTATGGGGCAGGGCATGGGGCAGGGCATGGGGCTGGGTGTGGGGCAGAGCGTGGGGCGGTGGCGCTGAGGGAACCGGTTCTACTCGGGCGCAGACGCTGCTGACGGCCCCAACAGGCCCCAACAGGCCCGGCCGGCTCCAGCACGCCCCAGGCTCCTGCCCCACTGCCAGCCCCATAGCCTGCCCCACTGCTGCCTGCCCCACTGCTGCCTGCCCCATAGCCTGCCCCACTGCTGCCTGCCCCACTGCTGCCTGCCCCATAGCCTGCCCCACTGCTGCCTGCCCCATAGCCTGCCCCACTGCTGCCTGCTCCTCTGCTGCCTGCCCCATAGCCTGCCCCACTGCTGCCTGCTCCTCTGCTGCCTGCCCCATAGCCTGCCCCATAGCCTGCCCCACTGCTGCCTGCCCCACTGCTGCCTGCTCCTCTGCTGCCTGCCCCATAGCCTGCCCCATAGCCTGCCCCACTGCTGCCTGCCCCACTGCTGCCTGCTCCTCTGCTGCCTGCCCCATAGCCTGCCCCACTGCTGCCTGCTCCTCTGCTGCCTGCCCCATAGCCTGCCCCATAGCCTGCCCCACTGCTGCCTGCCCCACTGCTGCCTGCTCCTCTGCTGCCTGCCCCATAGCCTGCCCCATAGCCTGCCCCACTGCTGCCTGCCCCACTGCTGCCTGCTCCATGGCCCAGCACCCTGCCCCACTGCCGGCCCCATAGCTTGCCCTGTAGGCCTGCCCGCCTGCCCCACTGCCACCACGCTGCCTGCCCCACTGCCAGCCCCAATGCCTGTCAGCCCCATAGCCTGCCCCGCTCTCAGGCCCAGGCCTGCCCCACTGACAGCTCCATGGCCGACCCACTGACGGCCTCATGGCCTGCCCCACTGCCAGCCCCACAGCTGATCCACTGTCATCCCCACAGCCTGCCTCACGTCAGGCCCAGGCCTGTCTCACTGCCAGCCTCATGGCCTGCCCCATGGGCCTGCCTCACTGCCTGCCAGTCCCATAGCCTGCCCCACTGCCAGCCCCATAGCCTGCCCCACTGCCAGCCCCATAGCCTGCCTCACTGCCAGCCCCATAGCCTGCCTCACTGCCAGCCCCATAGCCTGCCTCACTGCCTGCCAGTCCCATAGCCTGCCCCACTGCCAGCCCCATAGCCTGCCCCACTGCCAGCCCCATAGCCTGCCTCACTGCCAGCCCCATAGCCTGCCCCACTGCCAGCCCCATAGCCTGCCCCACTGCCAGCCCCATAGCCTGCCTCACTGCCAGCCCCATAGCCTGCCTCACTGCCAGCCCCATAGCCTGCCTCACTGCCAGCCCCATAGCCTGCCTCACTGCTAGCCCCATAGCCTGCCCCACTGCCAGCCCCATAGCCTGCCTCACTGCCAGCCCCATAGCCTGCCCCACTGCCAGCCCCATAGCTGCCCCACTGCCAGCCCCACAGCCTGCCCCATAGCCTGCCCCACTGCCAGCCCCATAGCCTGCCTCACTGCCAGCCCCATAGCCTGCCCCACTGCCAGCCCCATAGCCTGCCCCACTGCCAGCCCCACATCCTGCCTCACTGCCAGCCCCATAGCCTGCCCCACTGCCAGCCCCACATCCTGCCTCACTGCCAGCCCCATAGCCTGCCCCACTGCCAGCCCCATAGCTGACCCACTGACGGCCTCATGGCCTGCCCCATGCACCTGCCCCACTGCCAGCCCCATAGCTGACCCACTGACGGCCTCATGGCCTGCCCCATGGGCCTGCCCCACCGCTCGCCCCCCCGGGCGCCGCCGCTCACCCTCCTCCCCGTACTTGTCGAAGATCTCCCGTTTCTTGGGGTCGCTGAGCACGTCGTAGGCCTCGGCCACCTCCTTGAAGCGCTCCTCGGCGCCGGGCTCCTTGTTCTTGTCCGGGTGGAAGCGCAGCGCCTGCCGCCGGTACGCGCGGCGCACGTCCTCGCTCGAGGCGCCGCGGGACAGCCCCAGCGTGCGGTAATAGTCCTTGCCCATGTCCCGATCCCGATCCCGATCCCGGCCCCGATCCCGATCCCGATCCCGGCCCCGATCCCGATCCCGATCCCGATCCCGGCCCGGATCCTGATCCCGGCCCCGATCCCGATCCCGGCGCCGCCGCCGCCTCACTGAGGCGCAGCCGGAACCTTCCAGAGCCCGCCGAGCGCCTGGCCCCGCCCCCCCGCGCACCTGCCAATGGGAGAGCGCCCCGCCCCGCCCCTCCGCACGGCAACCAATCGGAGGGAGCTGCGTCAGGGAGAGGGGCGGGGCGATGGGGGCGGAGGTTGCCATGGGAACCGTGACACGCCGCCATTGGTACCACCTCTCCCTCCTGGAGAGCGTCACTATGGCAACGCGTCAGCGTCAGCCGCCATGACAGCACCGTCACCCACAGCCACCATCGTCATCACCCACCGCGACAACACTGTCACCCACAGGCACCTACACCCGCAGTGACAGCCTGTCCATGTCACCCATAGCGACACCCTGTCACCCACAGTGACACCCTGTCACCCACAGGCACCTACACCCGCAGTGACAGCCTGTCCATGTCACCCATAGCGACACCCTGTCACCCACAGTGACACCCTGTCACCCACAGGCACCTACACCCGCAGTGACAGCCTGTCCATGTCACCCATAGCGACACCCTGTCACCCACAGTGACACCCTGTCACCCACAGACACCTACACCCGCAGTTACAGCATGTCTGTGTCACCCCACAGCGACACCCTGTCACCCATAGCCACCATTATCATCACCTATTGTGACATCCTTTCACCCACAGACACCTACAACCGTAGTGACAGCCTGTCCCTGTCACCCCTAGTGACACCCTGTCACCCACTGGCACCATCATCGTCACCCACAGTGACACCCTGTCACCCACAGACACCTACACCCGCAGTGACAGCCCGACCCTGTCTCCTACAGCCACCACCATTGCACAGCGCCAACATGGGGACATGGAGACACAGGGACACAAGGACAGCAGAGGGGTCCCCGAGGCCCCGCCCACCAGAAGCCCCGCCTCCCTCCCCTTGTCCCGCCACCCTATTGGCTGTCTCCTCCGTCACTCCACTCGCGCCTCCTCCTCCCATTGGGCGCGGCGCGCTCAGGAGTTCCCGTTGCCGTGGTAACCGGGGGCGGGGGCAGAGTGCAGGGGGCGGGACCGCCGCGAGGGGAAGGGGCGGGGGCCACAGCACACGCGCGTTGATTGGCTGTTCCCTCCCAGCCCCGCGGCGGCGATTGGCGGAGGCGTGAACAGGCGGGTGACGTCAGCAGGGGGCGCCGGGCGGGAGCAGCCATGAAGCACTACGAGGTGAGCGGCGGCACCGGGGGCCTGGGCCCGGCCCCAACCCCGGCTCCAGCCGCAGCCCCGGGGCCGGCTCCGGTTCCCCCCCCCCGGCCCCGCTCCCGGCTCCGGTTCCAGCGCCACGGACCCGCTCCGCACCCTGCGAGGCGCCGCTGCGGTGCCGCGCATGCGCCGGGCACTATGGGCAGCGCCACTGACAGCCCGGGGGGGGGGGCGTGTGCGCATGCGCTGTGCGGCGGTTGGGTGTCCCCAGGGGTGCTGGATCCCATTTGGGTGTCAGGGTGACAGCTGTCCCCTATGGCCCCTGTATATACACTATATATAGTGTGCATACATACAGTATGCGTGCTTAGATGTTATGTATAGCATATATATAGCGTATATAGTGTGTATATAGGGGGACTATCTGTATATATACAGTATATAGGGCATATATAGCATATATAGTATATACGAAATGCATATATAGTATATATGGAGTGTATATATGCCATATATATAGTATATATGTTATACATAGTATATACACGTTATATATCACATATACATAGTGTATATATGGAATATATATAGTATATATAGAGTATATATGCCATATATATAGTGTATACAGCATGTATATATATGGCACATATACATAGTATATATACTATGTATATGGCATACTATATACGTATATACATACTATGTATGTATAGTATATATAATATACATTGTATTACAGTATATATGATATATAGTGTATATATGCCATACATATAGTATATATAGGGTATATATATAGTGTATATGTGGCACATACATAGCATATATAGTATACATACCCAGTATACATACTGCATATATATACATATATATATATATACAGCATATACCCATATGGCATACATACCATACCCAGTCCCTATATATCGCTGTCTCTATAAGGGGGTCCCAGGGGTGCCAGGCCCCATTGGGTGCCACCGGGTGACCGCCCCGTCCTTCTGTGGGGGTGCCCGTCCTCTGTGGGTGCAGCCCCCATCCCCAGAGCCCCATCCCATGGCTGCCAGCCCCTGGTTGGGTGCCACCCCATGGGTGCCACCCCCCTCAGGGTACCCTGGGGGTCCCTTCTTACCTCTTGTGTCCCCTTCAGCCCCGCTTCCCTTTGCCCCTCATGGCCACCTCCAGGGCCACCTTTGGGGCCACGGTGGCCAAGAGCCACCCCGTGACGTGATGGCGATGGGATGGGTGCCATTGGGTGGTGATGCTGGGGGGGGGGGGGGGGTGTGCCTTTATATTTAGCAGCACCCTAAGGCCCCGATCAGGTTTCGGGCCGTGCCCAAGGGCCATGGAGGGGGCCCCGGTGGCTCTGTCCCCATTGCTGGAGCTGTGGCACCGGGCCCCCCCCCCGAAGAAGCTCAAGAAAGCCGCTCTCTTCTTCGAGGTGGAGATCCTGGATGCGCGCAGCCGCCAGAAGCTCTGCTTCCTCGACAAGGTACCCACGGACCGCACCCCGACCCCCCCCGTGCCCCACAATGGGCTGACCCACCCCCCACTGCCCACAATGGGGTGACCCCATCGTGATGATGATGATGGGGGGGGACCCACATCCCCTTTCCTTGCCCCCCCCCCCCCGCCCCCCGGCGTAGGTAGAGCCTCACGCGACCATCGCTGACATCAAGAGCCTCTTCACCAAGGCCCGTAGGTGGCACCTGGGGCACCCATAAGGGACACTGGGGGCACCCATAGGGGGACATTGGGGGCACCCATAGGGGGACATTGGGGGCACACATAGGGAACAATGGGGGCACCCATAGGGGGATATTGGGGGCATCCATAGGGGGACACTGGGGGCACCCATAAGGGGACATTGGGGGCATTAATAAGGGGACATTGGGGGCACCCATAGGGGGGCATTGGGGGTACTCATAGGGGGACATTGGGGGTGCCCATAGGGGGACATTTGGGGTACCCATAGGGGGACATTGGGGGTACCCATAGGGGGACATTGGGGGCATCCATAGGGGGACATTAGGGGTACCCATAGGGGGACATTGGGGGCACCCATAAGGGGACATTGGGGGCATCTATAGGGGGACATTGGGGGCATCCATAGGGGGACATTGGGGGTACCCATAGGGGGACATTGGGGGCATCCATAGGGGGACATTGGGGGTACCCATAAGGGGGACTTTGGGGGTACCCATAAGGGGGACACTGGGGGCACCCATAGGGGGGACAATGGGGGCATCCATAAGGGAACATTGGGGCATCAATAAGGGGACATTGGGGGCATCCATAGGGGGACATTGGGGGCACCCATAGGGGGACATTGGGGGCATCCATAGGGGGGACATTGGGGGTACCCATAGGGGGACATTGGGGGCATCCATAGGGGGGACATTGGGGGTACCCATAGGGGGGCATTGGGGGTACCCATAGGGGGACATTGGGGGTGCCCATAGGGGGACATTTGGGGTACCCATAGGGGGACATTGGGGGCACCCATAAGGGGACATTGGGGGCATCCATAAGGGAACATTGAGGGCATCAATAAGGGGACATCGGGGGCACCCATAGGGGGACATTGGGGGTACCCATAGGGGGACATTGGGGGCATCCATAGGGGGACATTAGGGGTACCCATAGGGGGACATTGGGGGCACCCATAAGGGGACATTGGGGGCATCTATAGGGGGACATTGGGGGCATCCATAGGGGGACATTGGGGGTACCCATAGGGGGACATTGGGGGCATCCATAGGGGGACACTGGGGGCACCCATAAGGGGACACTGGGGGCATTAATAAGGGGACATTGGGGGCACCCATAGGGGGGCATTGGGGGTACCCATAGGGGGACATTGGGGGCGCCCATAGGGGGACATTTGGGGTACCCATAGGGGGACATTGGGGGCACCCATAAGGGGACATTGGGGGCATCCATAAGGGAACATTGAGGGCATCAATAAGGGGACATCGGGGGCACCCATAGGGGGACATTGGGGGTACCCATAGGGGGACATTGGGGGCATCCATAGGGGGACATTAGGGGTACCCATAGGGGGACATTGAGGGCACCCATAAGGGGACATTGGGGGCATCTATAGGGAGACATTGGGGGCATCCATAGGGGGACATTGGGGGTACCCATAGGGGGACATTGGGGGCATCCATAGGGGGACATTGGGGGTACCCATAAGGGGGACTTTGGGGGTACCCATAAGGGGGACTTTGGGGGCACCCATAGGGGGGACAATGGGGGCATCCATAAGGGAACATTGGGGCATCAATAAGGGGACATTGGGGGCATCCATAGGGGGACATTGGGGGCACCCATAGGGGGACATTGGGGGCATCCATAGGGGGGACATTGGGGGTACCCATAGGGGGACATTGGGGGCATCCATAGGGGGGACATTGGGGGTACCCATAGGGGGACATTGGGGGCATCCATAGGGGGGACATTGGGGGCATCCATAGGGGGACATTGGGGGTACCCATAGGGGGACATTGGGGGCATCCATAGGGGGGACATTGGGGGCATCCATAGGGGAGACATTGGGGGTACCCATAGGGGGACATTGGGGGCATCCATAGGGGGTCATTGGGGGCACCCACACCCCCCCCTTGGGTGCCATCGTTGTCCCCAAGGGGCCACCAGTGCAGTGTCCCTTGTGCCCTGCAGATCCCCAGTGGTACCCAGCCAGGCAGTCGCTGCGCCTGGATCCCAGTGAGTGGTACCCAGGGGATCATGGGGGTCTATGGGGTGTCTGGGGGGGGTCTGCGGAGGTCTATGGGGGGTTTATGGGGGTCTGTGGGTGTCTATGGGGGGTCTATTCGGTTCTAGGGGGGTTTATGGGGTTCTGTGGGGGTCTGTGGGGGTCTATGGGGGGCTATGGGGGGTTATGGGGGTCTATGGGGCATCTATAGGGGTCTACGAGTTCTATGGGGATCTGTTGGGTCTGTGAGGGTCTATGGGGGGTCTATGGGGTCTGTGGGGTCTATGGGGGTCTGATGTGTCTGTGAGGGTCTATAGGGGGTCTATGGGGTCTGGGGGGGTCTATGGGGTCTATGGGGGTCTGATGTGTCTGTGAGGGTCTATGGGGGGTCTATGGGGTCTCTGGGGGGTTCTATGGGGTCTCTGGGGGTCTGTGGGTCTCTGGTCACCAGCTGTCCCTGCAGAGGGCCGGTCGCTGAAGGATGAGGATGTGCTGCAGAGCCTCCCCGTGGGCACCACGGCCACCTTCTACTTCCGAGACCTCGGGGCACAGATCAGCTGGGTGACGGTGAGGAGATGGGGCTCAGGGCTCCTGGCACAGCTCCTTCATCCAACAGCCATCATCCATCATCCATCCATCATCATCCATCCATCCATCCATCCATCATCATCCATCCATCATCATCCATCATCCATCCATCCATCCATCCATCCATCATCATCCATCATCATCCATCATCATCCATCATCATCCATCATCCATCCATCCATCCATCCATCCATCCATCATCATCCATCCATCCATCATCATCCATTATCATCCATCCATCCATCCATCATCCATCATCCATCCATCATCATCCATCATCATCCATCCATCATCATCCATCCATCCATCATCATCCATTATCATCCATCCATCCATCCATCCATCCATCATCATCCATCATCATCCATCCATCATCCATCCATCCATCATCATCCATCCATCCATCATCATCCATTATCATCCATCCATCCATCCATCCATCCATCCATCATCATCCATCATCATCCATCCATCATCCATCCATCCATCATCATCCATCCATCCATCCATCCATCCATCATCATCCATCCATCCATCCATCCATCATCATCCATCATCATCCATCCATCATCATCCATCCATCATCATCCATCCATCCATCATCATCCATCCATCCATCCATCATCCATCCATCCATCATCATCCATCCATCCATCCATCATCATCCATCCATCCATCCATCATCATCCATCCATCCATCATCCATCCATCCATCATCCATCCATCATCCATCCATCCATCCATCCATCATCATCCATCCATCCATCCATCATCATCCATCCATCCATCATCCATCATCCATCCATCATCATCCATCCATCCATCCATCTATCCATCATCCATCATCCATCCATCATCATCCATCCATCCATCCATCCATCATCCATCCATCCATCCATCCATCATCATCCATCCATCCATCCATCATCATCCATCCATCCATCATCATCCATCCATCCATCCATCATCATCCATCCATCCATCCATCATCATCCATCCATCCATCATCATCCATCCATCCATCCATCCATCATCCATCCATCCATCCATCCATCCATCCATCCATCCATCCATCATCCATCCATCATCCATCCATCATCCATCCATCCATCCATCCATCCATCCATCATCATCCATCCATCCATCATCCATCATCCCCTCCACCCATCCGTGTCATTGTGCCTCCATGGCCGTGTCCCATTCCCCATATCCCATCTCCCACATTCCAGGTGTTCCTGACGGAATACGCAGGTCCGTTACTCATTTACCTGCTCTTCTACTTCCGGGTCCCCTTCTTGTATGGGCCCCGCTACGACTTCACCGCCAGCAGGCACCGAGTGGTCCAGTGAGTGCTGGCAATGGGGGGCAATGGGGGGCAATGGGGGCAATGGGGGGCAATGGAGCAATGGAGGCAATGGAGCAATGGAGGCAATGGGGGGGTCTTGGAGGGTATTGGGGAGGGGGGATTCAACACCTCACTTGGATGCAGCTGGATCTGGGGAAGGGGGGGCAGAGCTGTCCCCTATATCCCCTATATCCCCTATATCCTCTATATCCTCTATATCCCCTATATCCCCTATATCCTCTATATCCCCTATATCCCCTATATCCTCTATATCCTCTATATCCCCTATATCCCCTATATCCTCTATATCCCCTATATCCCCTATATCCCCTATATCCTCTATATCCCCTATATCCTCTATATCCCCTATATCCCCTATATCCCCTATATCCCCTATATCCTCTATATCCTCTATATCCCCTATATCCCCTATATCCTCTATATCCCCTATATCCCCTATATCCTCTATATCCCCTATATCCCCTATATCCTCTATATCCCCTATATCCCCTATATCCTCTATATCCCCTATATCCCCTATATCCTCTATATCCCCTATATCCCCTATATCCTCTATATCCCCTATATCCCCTATATCCTCTATATCCCCTATATCCCCTATATCCTCTATATCCCCTATATCCCCTATATCCTCTATATCCCCTATATTCCCTATATCCCCTATATCCTCTATATCCCCTATATCCCCTATATCCCCTATATCCTCTATATCCCCTATATCCCCTATATCCTCTATATCCCCTATATCCCCTATATCCTCTATATCCCCTATATCCCCTATATCCTCTATATCCCCTATATCCCCTATATCCCCTATATCCTCTATATCCCCTATATTCCCTATATCCCCTATATCCTCTATATCCCCTATATCCTCTATATCCCCTATATTCCCTATATCCTCTATATCCTCTATATCCCCTATATCCTCTATATCCCCTATATCCTCTATATCCCCTATATTCCCTATATCCCCTATATCCTCTATATCCCCTATATCCCCTATATCCTCTATATCCCCTATATCCTCTATATCCCCTATATCCCCTATATCCCCTATATCCTCTATATCCTCTATATCCCCTATATCCTCTATATCCCCTATATCCCCTATATCCTCTATATCCTCTATATCCCCTATATCCTCTATATCCCCCATGTCCCCTATATCCCCTATATCCCCTATATCCTCTATATCCCCTATATTCCCTATATCCTCTATATCCTCTATATCCCCTATATCCTCTATATCCCCTATATTCCCTATATCCCCTATATCCTCTATATCCCCTATATCCCCTATATCCTCTATATCCTCTATATCCCCTATATCCTCTATATCCCCTATATCCCCTATATCCTCTATATCCTCTATATCCCCTATATCCTCTATATCCCCTATATCCCCTATATCCTCTATATCCCCTATATCCCCTATATCCTCTATATCCCCTATATCCCCTATATCCTCTATATCCCCTATATCCCCTATATCCTCTATATCCTCTATATCCCCTATATCCTCTATATCCTCTATATCCCCCATGTCCCCTATATCCCCTATATCCCCTATATCCGCTATATCCCCTATATCCTCTATATTCTCTATATCCCCTATATCCGCTATATCCCCTATATCCTCTATATCCTCTATATCCCCTATATCCTCTATATCCCCCATGTCCCCTATATCCCCTATATCCCCTATATCCTCTATATTCTCTATATCTCCTATATCCTCTATATCCTCTATATCCCCTATATCCTCTATATCCCCTATATCTCCTATATGCTCTATATCCTCTATATCCCCTATATCCTCTATATCCCCCATGTCCCCTATATCCCCTATATCCCCCATGTCCCCTATATCCCCTATATCCTCCCATGTCCCCTGTATTTCCTATATCCCCCCATGTCCCCCATATCCCCTATGTCCCCTATATCCCCTCTGTCCCCTATATCCCCCATGCCGCCCCCCCTGTCCCCCCCAGCCTGGCCTGTGCCTGTCACTCCTTCCACTACATCAAGCGCCTGTTGGAGACCCTCTTCATCCACCGCTTCTCCCATGGGACCATGCCCCTGCGCAACATCTTCAAGGTGACCCCCGGGCCCCCCCCGGGCCTCCCCCCCCCCAGTGTCCCTTTGATGGGTGCTGCCGTGGGGGTGTCACCCAGTGTCACCCATGGGTGCTCTGTGTGTGTGTGTCCCCCAGAACTGCACCTACTACTGGGGCTTTGCTGCCTGGATGGCCTATTACATCAACCACCCGCTGTACACCCCCCCCGGTGAGTGCTGTCACCCCCCGTCACCCCCCGTCACCCAGCACATCACCCATGCACTGCATAGACCTGCTGTGTCACCATCACTGTCACCGTCACCCATCCCTGTCACCCATCAGATCACACCCCCATCAGTGTCACTGTCACCCATCACCCATGCACTGCATAGACCTGCTGTGTCACCATCACTGTCACCGTCACCCATCCCTGTCACCCATCAGATCACACCCCCATCAGTGTCACTGTCACCCATCACCCATGCACTGCATAGACCTGCTGTGTCACCATCACCCATCCCTGTCACCCGTTCCCCTGTCACCCATCAGATCACACCCCCATCAGTGTCACTGTCACTGTCACCCGCTGTCACCCATCACCCATGCACTGCATAGACCTGCTGTGTCACCATCACCCATCCCTGTCACCCATCAGATCACACCCCCATCAGTGTCACTGTCACCCATCACCCATGCACTGCATAGACCTGCTGTGTCACCATCACCCATCCCTGTCACCCGTTCCCCTGTCACCCATCAGATCACACCCCCATCAGTGTCACCATCACTGTCACCCCCTGTCCCTGTCCCCCCACAACCTATGGGGACACTGGGGGGGGGGGTCCTTGTCCCTGACCCCCACCCCTTGTGTCCCCTCAGCCTATGGGGATGATCAGGTGAAGCTGGCGCTGGCCATGTTCCTGGTGGGTGCTATGGGTGCTATGGGGTGCTATGGGGTGCTGGGGGGGCCTATGGAGGGCTATGGGTGCATTGGGGGCTATGGGGTGCGTTGGGGGCTATGGGGTGTATTGGGGTGCTATGGGGTGCTGGAGAAGCCATGGGGTGTTATGGGGTGTCTGGGGGGGGGCTGTGGAGGGCTATGGGGTGGGGTGGGGGCTATGGGGTGTATTGGGGTACTATGGGGTGCTGGGGGGGGCTGGGGGGTGCCTTGGGAGCTATGTGGGCTATGGGGTGCTATAGAGGGGCTATGGGGTGCTATAGGGGCTCTATGGGGTGTATTGGGGCTCTATGGGGTGCAGAACCCCCCCTTGATCTCCCCCCCCAGTTTTGCCAGCTCGGGAACTTCTCCATCCACGTGGCCCTGAGGAACCTGCGCCCCGCGGGTGAGGACACGGACGGGGTCACGTGGGTGCGGGGTCACGTGCATACATGTTCCATCCGTGTTATGTGTTACATACATGTTCCATCCGTGTTATGTGTTACATACATGTTCCATCCGTGTTATGTGTTACATACATGTTGCACCCGTGTTACGTGTTCCATCCATGTTACATGTTGCACCCATGTTACGTGTTCCATCCATGTTACATGTTGCACCCATGTTACGTGTTCCATCCATGTTACATGTTGCACCCATGTTACGTGTTCCATCCATGTTACATGTTGCACCCATGTTACGTGTTCCATCCATGTTACATGTTGCACCCATGTTACGTGTTCCATCCATGTTACATGTTGCACCCATGTTACGTGTTCCATCCATGTTACATGTTGCACCCATGTTACGTGTTCCATCCATGTTACATGTTGCACCCATGTTACGTGTTCCATCCATGTTACATGTTGCACCCATGTTACGTGTTCCATCCATGTTACATGTTGCACCCATGTTACGTGTTCCATCCATGTTACATGTTGCACCCATGTTACGTGTTCCATCCATGTTACATGTTGCACCCATGTTACGTGTTCCATCCATGTTACATGTTGCACCCATGTTACGTGTTCCATCCATGTTACATGTTGCACCCATGTTACGTGTTCCATCCATGTTACATGTTGCACCCATGTTACGTGTTCCATCCATGTTACATGTTGCACCCATGTTACGTGTTCCATCCATGTTACATGTTGCACCCATGTTACGTGTTCCATCCATGTTACATGTTGCACCCATGTTACGTGTTCCATCCATGTTACATGTTGCACCCATGTTACGTGTTCCATCCATGTTACATGTTGCACCCATGTTACGTGTTACACACATGTCCATGCAGGCTCCAAGACGCGCAAGATCCCCTACCCCACCCGCAACCCCTTCACGTGGCTCTTCCTGCTCGTCTCCTGCCCCAACTACACCTACGAGGTGGCACCGGGGCCACGGGGGGCACTGGGGGGGCAATGGGGGGGACTATGGGGGGTATTGGGGGGAAATAGTGGGGGCAATGGTGGGGCAATGGGGGTATTGGGGTGTATTGGGGGCACTGGGGGAGTATTGGGGGCAATGGGAGGTATTGGAGGGCAATGGGGGGGCAATGGGGGGGCAATGGGGCTATTGGGGTGTATTGGGAGCACTGGGGGGCAACGGGGGGTATTGGGGGGTATTGGGGGCAATGGGGGGTATTGGAGGGCAATGGGGGGGCAATGGGGGTATTGGGGTGTATTGGGGGCCCTGAGGGCCATTGGGGAGCACTAATGGGTGCCTGCCCCCGCCATGGGTGCTGTCCCCCCCCCCCCCAGGTCGGGTCCTGGATCGGCTTCACCATCATGACCCAGTGCCTGCCCGGTGAGGGGGGGGCACCCTCATATGGGGGGGGTGATGGGGGGGGTCATTGCGATGGGGGTACCCAATGGGAGGTGTCACCCATGGGGGGCTCCTGATGGGGGGGGAAGCCTGGAGTCACCCCATGTCCCTTGTCCCGCCCTGGGCTCGGGGTCCCCATTGCCCCCATAGCCCTTGTCCCATTGCCCCCCAAGTCCCCATTGCCCCCATTGCCCTCAGTGTCCCCATTGCCCCCATTGCCCCAAATATCCCCATTGCCCCCAATGTCCCCAAATGTCCCCATTGCCCCCAATGTCCCCAAATGTCCCCATTGCCCCCATTGCCCCAAATATCCCCATTGCCCCCAATGTCCCCCAATGTCCCCATTGCCCCCATTGCCCCAAATATCCCCATTGCCCCCATTGCCCCAAATGTCCCCATTGCCCCCAATGTTCCCAAATGTCCCCATTGCCCCCATTGCCCCAAATATCCCCATTGCCCCCAATGTCCCCAAATGTCCCCATTGCCCCCAATGTCCCCAAATGTCCCCATTGCCCCCATTGCCCCAAATATCCCCATTGCCCCCAATGTCCCCAAATGTCCCCATTGCCCCCATTGCCCCCAATGTCCCCATTGCCCCCATTGCCCCAAATGTCCCCATTGCCCCCAATGTCCCCAAATGTCCCCATTGCCCCCATTGCCCCAAATGTCCCCATTGCTCCCATTGCCCCAAATGTCCCCATTGCCCCCAATGTCCCCAAATGTCCCCACTGCCCCCATTGCCCCAAATGTCCCCATTGCCCCCATTGCCCCAAATGTCCCCATTGCCCCCAATGTCCCCAAATGTCCCCATTGCCCCCAATGTCCCCGAATGTCCCCATTGCCCCCATTGCCCCAAATGTCCCCATTGCCCCCATTGCCCCAAATGTCCCCATTGCCCCCAATGTCCCCAAATGTCCCCATTGCCCCCATTGCCCCAAATATCCCCATTGCCCCCAATGTCCCCAAATGTCCCCATTGCCCCCATTGCCCCAAATATCCCCATTGCCCCCAATGTCCCCAAATGTCCCCATTGCCCCCAATGTCCCCAAATGTCCCCATTGCCCCCATTGCCCCAAATATCCCCATTGCCCCCAATGTCCCCAAATGTCCCCATTGCTCCCATTGCCCCAAATGTCCCCATTGCCCCCAATGTCCCCGAATGTCCCCATTGCCCCCAATGTCCCCAAATGTCCCCATTGCCCCAAATGTCCCCATTGCCCCCAATGTCCCCAAATGTCCCCATTGCCCCAAATGTCCCCATTGCCCCCCAAGTCCCCATTGCCCCCCATGTCCCCATTGCTCCCATTGCCCCCCAAGCCCGCAGTGCCCCATGTGCCCCTGTCCCCGCAGTGGCTCTCTTCTCGCTGGTGGGCTTTGTGCAGATGGCCATCTGGGCGCAGGGCAAGCACCGCAGTTACCTGCGCGAGTTCCGCGAGTACCCGGCCCTGCGCTCGCCCATCGTCCCCTTCCTGCTGTGAGCCCCCGCTCCCGGGGGGAGCAGCACCCGGGGGGCACCCGATGGGGCACCTCAATGGGACACCCAATGGGGCACCCAATGGGGCACCTCAATGGGACACCCAGTGGGACACCCAATGGGACACCCAATGGGGCACCCAATGGGGCACCTCAATGGGACACCCAGTGGGACACCCAATGGGACACCCAGTGGGACACCCATTGGGGCACCTCAATGGGACACCCAATGGGGCACCCAATGGGGCACCTCAATGGGACACCCAGTGGGACACCCAATGGGGCACCCAATGGGGCACCCAATGGGACACCCAGTGGGGCACCTCAATGGGACACCCAGTGGGACACCCAATGGGGCACCCAATGGGGCACCCAGTGGGGCACCTCAATGGGACACCCAGTGGGACACCCAATGGGGCACCCAATGGGGCAGCCAATGGGACACCCAGTGGGGCACCTCAATGGGACACCCAGTGGGACACCCAATGGGGACACTCAATGGGACACCCAGTGGGACACCCAGTGGGGCACCTCAATGGGACACCCAATGGGACACCCAATGGGACACCCAATGGGGCACCTCAATGGGACACCCAATGGGACACCCAATGGGGCACCTCAATGGGACACCCAGTGGGACACCCATTGGGGCACCTCAATGGGACACCCAATGGGGCACCTCAATGGGACACCCAATGGGACACCCAATGGGGCACCTCAATGGGACACCCAATGGGACACCCAATGGGACACTCAATGGGGACACTGAATGGGGACACTCAATGGGGACACTCAATGGGACACTCAATGGGACACTCAATGGGATACCCAATGGGGCACCTCAATGGGGACACCCAATGGGACACCCAATGGGGACACTCAATGGGACACCCCTATGGGGACACTCAGTGAGCGCCCCAACGTGTCCCTGCACTGAGCCTTGGGGACAGTGACAAGGAGCCCGCCCTGGCCCTGTCACCCCTTGCACTGAGCCCTGGGGACACCCAGGCGATGCCCTGAGCGCTGGGGACATGGGGACAGGAGTCCCTTGTCCTGGCCATGGGGGACACATGGACACGGCCCCATTAAGGCATCCCCATCGGGGTGTCCCCATTGTCCCCACTGGGGCATCTCCTTTAGGCTGTCCCCATTGAGGTGTCTCCATAGGGGTGTCCCAATTGGGTGTCCCAATTGTCTCCATTGGGGTGTCCCCATTGTCACCACTGGGGCATCTCCTTTAGGCTGTCCCCATTGAGGTGTCTCCATAGGGGTGTCCCAATTGTCTCCATTGGGGTGTCCCCATTGGGGTGTCCCCATTGTCACCACTGGGGCGTCCCCATGGGGTGTCCCCATTGGGGTGTCCCCATTGGGTGTCCCCATTAATCCCACTGGGGTGTCACCATTGGGTGTCCTCACTGTCCCCATAGGGGTGTCCCCATTGGGGTGTCCCCATTGGGTGTCCCCATTAATCCCACTGGAGTGTCACCATTGGGTGTCCTCACTGTCCCCATAGGGGTGTCCCCATTGGGGTGTCCCCATTGGGTGTCCCCATGGGGCTGTCCCCACCATGGGGCTCCCTCATTGGCCCCTGTCCCTGCCAATAAAACACAGGAGGAGAGCTCTGGGTGTTTATTGAGGCCTCACGCCTGTGTCACGTGGGTGTCACGTGGGTCCTCGTCACGCGTGTTCCGCCGCTGCCGCTGCCTCCTCCCGCAGCCGCAGTCGCTTCTGGCGCTGGAGCAGGCGCCGCTCGCGCTCAAACTCCTTCATGCGCATCACATAGCTGGGAACAGGGGAAGGACACGGGAAGGACACGGGAAGGACACGGGAAGGACACGGGAAGGACACGGGAAGGACACGGGAAGGACACGGGAAGGACACGGGAATGACACGGGAAGGACACGGGAAGGACACGGGAAGGACACGGGAAGGACACGGGAAGGACACGGGAAGGACACAGCAATGACACGGGAAGGACACAGCAATGACACGGGAATGACACGGGAAGGACACAGCAATGACACGGGAAGGACACGGGAAGGACACGGGAAGGACACGGGAAGGACACGGGAAGGACACGGGAAGGACACGGGAATGACACGGGAAGGACACGGGAAGGACACAGCAATGACACGGGAATGACACGGGAATGACACGGGAATGACACGGGAAGGACACGGGAAGGACACGGGAAGGACACGGGAAGGACACGGGAAGGAAGCGGGAATGACACGGGAAGGACACGGGAATGACACGGGAAGGACACGGGAATGACACGGAAAGGACACGGGAAGGACATGGGAAGGACACGGGAAGGACACGGGAATGACACGGGAAGGACACGGGAATGACACGGGAAGGACGCGGGAATGACACGGGAAGGAAGCGGGAATGACACGGGAAGGACAGGGGAATGACACGGGAAGGACACGGGAATGACACGGGAAGGACGCGGGAATGACACGGGAAGGAAGCGGGAATGACACGGGAAGGACACGGGAATGACACGGGAAGGACACGGGAATGACACGGGAAGGAAGCGGGAATGACACGGGAAGGACACGGGAATGACATGGGAAGGAAGGGGGAATGACACGGGAAGGACACGGGAAGGACACGGGAATGACACGGGAAGGACACGGGAATGACACGGGAAGGACACGGGAAGGACACGGGAAGGACACGGGAATGATGCGGGAATAACATGGGAGTTTTCCCATACCCCATATCCCATATCCCATACCCCATACCCCATATCCCATACCCCATACCCCATATCCCATACCCCATATCCCATACCCCATATCCCATACCCCATACCCCATACCCCATATCCCATACCCCATATCCCATATCCCATACCCCATACCCCATACCCCATACCCCATATCCCATATCCCATACCCCATATCCCATATCCCATACCCCATATCCCATATCCCATACCCCATATCCCATATCCCATATCCCATACCCCATACCCCATATCCCATACCCCATACCCCATACCCCATACCCCATATCCCATACCCCATATCCCATATCCCATATCCCATATCCCATACCCCATATCCCATACCCCATACCCCATATCCCATATCCCATACCCCATATCCCATATCCCATATCCCATATCCCATACCCCATATCCCATACCCCATACCCCATACCCCATATCCCATACCCCATACCCCATATCCCATACCCCATATCCCATATCCCATACCCCATATCCCATATCCCATACCCCATATCCCATATCCCATACCCCATATCCCATACCCCATACCCCATATCCCATACCCCATACCCCATATCCCATACCCCATATCCCATATCCCATACCCCATATCCCATACCCCATACCCCATATCCCATATCCCATACCCCATATCCCATATCCCATACCCCATACCCCATATCCCATATCCCATACCCCATATCCCATACCCCATATCCCATACCCCATACCCCATATCCCATACCCCATACCCCATATCCCATACCCCATATCCCATACCCCATACCCCATATCCCATACCCCATATCCCATACCCCATACCCCATATCCCATACCCCATACCCCATACCCCATATCCCATATCCCATACCCCATATCCCATATCCCATACCCCATATCCCATATCCCATACCCCATACCCCATACCCCATACCCCATATCGCATATCCCATATCCCATACCCCATACCCCATATCCCGTACCCCATATCCCGTACCCCATATCCCGTACCCCATATCCCGTACCCCATATCCCATACCCCATACCCCATATCCCATACCCCATACCCCATATCCCATACCCCATATCCCATACCCCATACCCCATATCCCATATCCCATACCCCATACCCCATATCCCATATCCCATATCCCACACCCCATATCCCATATCCCACATCCCATATCCCCTACCCCATATCCCATATCCCGTACCCCATATCCCGTACCCCATATCCCGTACCCCATATCCCGTACCCCATATCCCATACCCCATACCCCATACCCCATATCCCATACCCCATATCCCATACCCCATACCCCATATCCCATATCCCATACCCCATACCCCATATCCCATACCCCATATCCCATATCCCATACCCCATATCCCATACCCCATACCCCATATCCCATACCCCATATCCCATACCCCATACCCCATATCCCATATCCCATATCCCATACCCCATATCCCATATATCCCATATCCCATATCCCATACCCCATATCCCATACCCCATATCCCATATCCCATACCCCATACCCCATACCCCATATCCCACACCCCATACCCCATACCCCATATCCCATATCCCATATCCCATACCCCATATCCCATACCCCATACCCCATATCCCATACCCCATATCCCATACCCCATACCCCATACCCCATATCCCATATCCCATACCCCATATCCCATACCCCATACCCCATATCCCATACCCCATACCCCATACCCCATATCCCATCTCCCATACCCCATACCCCATATCCCATACCCCATATCCCATACCCCATATCCCATATCCCATATCCCATACCCCATACCCCATATCCCATACCCCATATCCCATACCCCATATCCCATATCCCATATCCCATACCCCATACCCCATATCCCATATCCCATATCCCATACCCCATATCCCATATCCCATATCCCATACCCCATACCCCATATCCCATATCCCATACCCCATATCCCATATCCCATATCCCATACCCCATATCCCATATCCCATATCCCATACCCCATATCCCATATCCCATATCCCATACCCCATACCCCATACCCCATATCCCATACCCCATATCCCATACCCCATACCCCATACCCCATATCCCATACCCCATACCCCATATCCCATACCCCATATCCCATACCCCATATCCCATACCCCATACCCCATACCCCATATCCCATACCCCATACCCCATATCCCATACCCCATACCCCATATCCCATACCCCATATCCCATATCCCATACCCCATATCCCATACCCCATACCCCATACCCCATACCCCATATCCCATACCCCATACCCCATATCCCATACCCCATATCCCATACCCCATATCCCATACCCCATACCCCATACCCCATATCCCATACCCCATACCCCATACCCCATATCCCATACCCCATACCCCATATCCCATATCCCATACCCCATACCCCATACCCCATATCCCATACCCCATATCCCATACCCCATACCCCATACCCCATATCCCATACCCCATACCCCATATCCCATATCCCATATCCCATACCCCATATCCCATACCCCATATCCCATATCCCATATCCCATATCCCATACCCCATACCCCATATCCCATACCCCATACCCCATATCCCATATCCCATACCCCATATCCCATACCCCATACCCCATACCCCATACCCCATATCCCATACCCCATACCCCATATCCCATACCCCATATCCCATACCCCATATCCCATACCCCATACCCCATACCCCATATCCCATACCCCATACCCCATATCCCATATCCCATACCCCATACCCCATATCCCATATCCCATACCCCATACCCCATATCCCATACCCCATATCCCATACCCCATACCCCATATCCCATATCCCATACCCCATATCCCATATCCCATATCCCATACCCCATATCCCATATCCCATATCCCATATCCCATATCCCATATCCCATACCCCATATCCCATACCCCATACCCCATATCCCATACCCCATATCCCATACCCCATACCCCATATCCCATATCCCATACCCCATACCCCATATCCCATACCCCATACCCCATATCCCATACCCCATACCCCATACCCCATATCCCATACCCCATATCCCATACCCCATACCCCATATCCCATACCCCATATCCTATATCCCATATCCCATACCCCATATCCCATACCCCATATCCCATACCCCATACCCCATACCCCATATCCCATACCCCATATCCTATATCCCATATCCCATACCCCATATCCCATACCCCATATCCCATACCCCATATCCCATACCCCATATCCCATACCCCATACCCCATATCCCATACCCCATATCCTATACCCCATATCCCATACCCCATACCCCATACCCCATACCCCATATCCCATACCCCATACCCCATATCCCATACCCCATATCCCATACCCCATACCCCACACCCCCTATCCCCTATCCCATACTCCTCGTGCTGGCAGACTTCCCAATGGTGCCGCAGGTCCCGGCAGCTCCACGGTGCCGGGAAGGCCTCGCGCTGGCACCGCAGCAGCTTCACCAAGTGATGGGCGCAGTAATCGCGCTGCTCCAGAGGCACCCGCGCCGCGGCCAGGACCTCCGGGGAGGCCACCATGGCTGGGGGGGCACGGGGTCAGTGGGGGCAATGGGGGGTAATGGGGGTAATGGGAGCAATGGGGGCAATGGGGGCAATGGGGGGTAATGGGGGTAATGGGGGTAATGGGGGTAATGGGGGTAATGGGGGCAATGGGGGCAATGGGGGGAAGGGGGGGAAGGGGGGTAATGGGAGCAATGGGGGCAATGGGAGCAATGGGGGCAATGGGGGCAATGGGAGCAATGGGGGCAATGGGGGCAATGGGGGCAATGGGGGCAATGGGAGCAATGGGGGCAATGGGGGCAATGGGGGCAATGGGGGTAATGGGGGCAATGGGGGCAATGGGAGCAATGGGGGCAATGGGGGCAATGGGAGCAATGGGGGGTAATGGGGGTAATGGGGGTAATGGGGGGAAGGGGGGGAAGGGGGGTAATGGGAGCAATGGGGGCAATGGGGGCAATGGGGGCAATGGGGGTAATGGGGGGAAGGGGGGGAAGGGGGGTAATGGGAGCAATGGGGGCAATGGGGGCAATGGGAGCAATGGGGGCAATGGGGGTAATGGGGGGAAGGGGGGTAATGGGGACGGGGGGGTGACATGGAGGTGGCACATGGGGATGTGGCGTGCTCCTGGTGGCCCATAGCACCCATAGCCACCCTATAGCACCCACAGCACCCATAGCCACCCCATAACACCCACAGCCACCCCATAGCACCCATAGCCACCCCATAGCACCCACAGCACCCATAGCCACCCCATAGCACCCACAGCACCCATAGCCACCCCATAGCACCCACAGCACCCATAGCCACCCCATAGCACCCATAGCACCCATAGCCACCCCATAGCACCCATAGCCACCCCATAGCCCCCACAGCCACCCTATAGCACCCATTGCACCCACAGACACCCTATAGGACCCATAGCACCCACAACCACCCCATAGCCCCCACCGCCACCCCATAGCCCCCACAGGGCATGCACAGGTCACGCGGGGGTCACCCCAAGGTCACGTGGGGCACTGACTGCGCGGGCGGCGCTGCGGCATCCCCAGCTCGGGGGGGAACGTGGGCATGCGCAGCGGGTCCGGCTCCGTGTCCGCGCCGCCCAGGTAGCGCCGCGCCAGGTGCGCGCCCATCGCGACCGGAGCCACGGGAGCGAGCGGCGGGAAACGGGAGCGAGCGGCGGGAAACGGAAACGGCGGCGACAGCGGCAGCCCGGAACGGGAAACAGCGCGACCGGAAGTGGCGCCCGCCCGGACCCTCACAGGGGAGGACCCGCGGGAAACAGGAAGGGGCGCGGCAGAAGCGGCTTGAAAGGACCGCCCCGAGGGGGCGGGGCTACGAGAAAGGGGCGGGGTCAACAGGAGCGAGCCATATAAGGAATGGGGGCGTGGCTACAGTGAAGGGGAGGGGCTAAAGGAAACAGGGTCAACAGGAACGCACCTTATATGGCTATAAGGGAAGGGGGCGTGGCTACAGTGAAGGGGAGGGGCTAAAGGAAACAGGGTCAACAGGAAGTGAGCCATATAAGGGAAGGGGGCGTGTCTACCGTGAAGGGGCGGGGCTACGGGGCAGGCCCCATTGAGCCCGAGGCCTACGAGGCGCCGCGCTTACATAAACATGAGCCAGCCCCGCCCCTCATACATATGCAAAACCCATTCCCGCCTCCTATTCTAATGAGCGCCCGGCCTAGGGCCCACGGGGGCCTCCTGGCGGCGGCGCTGGGGGGGATGAAGGCCGGCCCGTCCTCTTCATCGCTGCCAGGAGCCTCTTCTCCTCCCACCCCCTTCTAGCGCGGCGCAAGGAGCATAGACCCATAACACCATAGACCCATAGACCCATAGCACCATAGACCCATAGCACCATAGACCCATAGCACCATAGACCCATAGAACCATAGACCCATAGCACCATAGAACCATAGACCCATAGCACCATAGAACCATAGCACCATAGAACCATAGCACCATAGACCCATAGCACCATAGAACCATAGACCCATAGAACCATAGACCCATAGCACCATAGACCCATAGAACCATAGCACCATAGACCCATAGCACCATAGACCCATAGCACCATAGCACCATAGACCCATAGACCCATAGACCCATAGCACCATAGACCCATAGCACCATAGAACCGTAGACCCATAGCACCATAGACCCATAGAACCATAGCACCATAGACCCATAGCACCATAGAACCATGGAATAGTTTGGCTTGGAAAAGACCCCAACCCATCTCCATCACTGAACATTGGACACCAGGAAGGACCCAAACCCTCTCCATTACAGAACATTTGACATGAGGGAGGACCCAACCCATCTTCATTACACAGCAATGGACATCAAGAAGGACCCAACCCATCCCCATCACCCCCATAGCAGAACATGGACATCAAGAAGGACCCAACCCATCCCCATCACCCCCATAGCAGAACATGGACATCGAGAAGGACCCCAACCCATCCCCATCACCCCCATAGCAGAACATGGACATCAAGAAGGACCCCAACCCATCCCCATCACCCCCATAGCAGAACATGGACATCAAGAAGGACCCAACCCATCCCCATCACCCCCATAGCAGAACATGGACATCAAGAAGGACCCAACCCATCCCCATCACCCCCATAGCAGAACATGGACATCGAGAAGGACCCCAACCCATCTCCATCACCCCCATAGCAGAACATGGACATCAAGAAGGACCCCAACCCATCCCCATCACCCCCATAGCAGAACATGGACATCGAGAAGGACCCCAACCCATCCCCATCACCCCCATAGCAGAACATGGACATCGAGAAGGACCCCAACCCATCCCCATCACCCCCATAGCAGAACATGGACATCGAGAAGGACCCCAACCCATCCCCATCACCCCCATAGCAGAACATGGACATCGAGAAGGACCCCAACCCATCCCCATCACCCCCATAGCAGAACATGGACATCAAGAAGGACCCAACCCATCCCCATCACCCCCATAGCAGAACATGGACATCAAGAAGGACCCCAACCCATCCCCATTACACAGCATTGGACACCAAGAGAGACCCGAACCATCTCCATTATAGAACATTGGACATCGAGAAGGACCCAACCCATCTCCATCACCCCCATAGCAGAACATGGACATCAAGAAGGACCCCAACCCATCTCCATCACCCCCATAGCAGAACATGGACATCAAGAAGGACCCCAACCCATCCCCATCACCCCCATAGCAGAACATGGACATCAAGAAGGACCCCAACCCATCCCCATTACACAGCATTGGACACCAAGAGAGACCCAAACCATCTCCATTATAGAACATTGGACATCGAGAAGGACCCAACCCATCTCCATCACCCCCATAGCAGAACATGGACATCAAGAAGGACCCCAACCCATCCCCATCACCCCCATAGCAGAACATGGACATCAAGAAGGACCCCAACCCATCCCCATCACCCCCATAGCAGAACATGGACATCAAGAAGGACCCCAACCCATCCCCATCACCCCCATAGCAGAACATGGACATCAAGAAGGACCCCAACCCATCCCCATCACCCCCATAGCAGAACATGGACATCGAGAAGGACCCAACCCATCCCCATCACCCCCATAGCAGAACATGGACATCAAGAAGGACCCCAACCCATCCCCATCACCCCCATAGCAGAACATGGACATCAAGAAGGACCCCAACCCATCCCCATCACCCCCATAGCAGAACATGGACATCAAGAAGGACCCCAACCCATCCCCATTACACAGCATTGGACACCAAGAGAGACCCGAACCATCTCCATTATAGAACATTGGACATCGAGAAGGACCCAACCCATCCCCATCACCCCCATAGCAGAACATGGACATCGAGAAGGACCCAACCCATCCCCATCACCCCCATAGCAGAACATGGACATCGAGAAGGACCCAACCCATCCCCATCACCCCCATAGCAGAACATGGACATCAAGAAGGACCCCAACCCATCCCCATCACCCCCATAGCAGAACATGGACATCGAGAAGGACCCCAACCCATCCCCATCACCCCCATAGCAGAACATTGGACATCGAGAAGGACCCAACCCATCCCCATCACCCCCATAGCAGAACATGGACATCAAGAAGGACCCCAACCCATCCCCATCACCCCCATAGCAGAACATGGACATCAAGAAGGACCCCAACCCATCCCCATTACACAGCATTGGACACCAAGAGAGACCCGAACCATCTCCATTATAGAACATTGGACATCGAGAAGGACCCAACCCATCCCCATCACCCCCATAGCAGAACATGGACATTGAGAAGGACCCAACCCATCCCCATCACCCCCATAGCAGAACATGGACATCGAGAAGGACCCCAACCCATCCCCATCACCCCCATAGCAGAACATTGACATCAAGAAGGACCCAACCCATCCCCATCACCCCCATAGCAGAACATGGACATCAAGAAGGACCCCAACCCATCCCCATCACCCCCATAGCAGAACATGGACATCAAGAAGGACCCCAACCCATCCCCATTATACAGCATTGGACACCAAGAGAGACCCAAACCATCTCCATTATAGAACATTGGACATCGAGAAGGACCCAGCCCATCTCCATCACCCCCATAGCAGAACATGGACATCGAGAAGGACCCAACCCATCTCCATCACCCCCATAGCAGAACATGGACATCAAGAAGGACCCAACCCATCTCCATCACCCCCATAGCAGAACATGGACATCAAGAAGGACCCCAACCCATCCCCATCACCCCCATAGCAGAACATGGACATCAAGAAGGACCCCAACCCATCCCCATTACACAGCATTGGACACCAAGAGAGACCCGAACCATCTCCATTATAGAACATTGGACATCGAGAAGGACCCAACCCATCCCCATCACCCCCATAGCAGAACATGGACATCAAGAAGGACCCAACCCATCTCCATCACCCCCATAGCAGAACATGGACATCGAGAAGGACCCCAACCCATCCCCATCACCCCCATAGCAGAACATGGACATCAAGAAGGACCCAACCCATCCCCATCACCCCCATAGCAGAACATGGACATCGAGAAGGACCCAACCCATCCCCATCACCCCCATAGCAGAACATGGACATCAAGAAGGACCCAACCCATCCCCATCACCCCCATAGCAGAACATGGACATCGAGAAGGACCCAACCCATCTCCATCACCCCCATAGCAGAACATGGACATCAAGAAGGACCCCAACCCATCTCCATCACCCCCATAGCAGAACATTGACATCAAGAAGGACCCAACCCATCCCCATCACCCCCATAGCAGAACATGGACATCAAGAAGGACCCCAACCCATCCCCATCACCCCCATAGCAGAACATGGACATCAAGAAGGACCCAACCCATCTCCATCACCCCCATAGCAGAACATGGACATCAAGAAGGACCCCAACCCATCCCCATCACCCCCATAGCAGAACATGGACATCAAGAAGGACCCCAACCCATCCCCATTACACAGCATTGGACACCAAGAGAGACCCGAACCATCTCCATTATAGAACATTGGACATCGAGAAGGACCCAACCCATCCCCATCACCCCCATAGCAGAACATGGACATCAAGAAGGACCCAACCCATCTCCATCACCCCCATAGCAGAACATGGACATCGAGAAGGACCCCAACCCATCCCCATCACCCCCATAGCAGAACATGGACATCAAGAAGGACCCAACCCATCCCCATCACCCCCATAGCAGAACATGGACATCGAGAAGGACCCAACCCATCCCCATCACCCCCATAGCAGAACATGGACATCAAGAAGGACCCAACCCATCCCCATCACCCCCATAGCAGAACATGGACATCGAGAAGGACCCAACCCATCCCCATCACCCCCATAGCAGAACATGGACATCAAGAAGGACCCAACCCATCCCCATCACCCCCATAGCAGAACATGGACATCGAGAAGGACCCAACCCATCTCCATCACCCCCATAGCAGAACATGGACATCAAGAAGGACCCCAACCCATCTCCATCACCCCCATAGCAGAACATTGACATCAAGAAGGACCCAACCCATCCCATCACCCCCATAGCAGAACATGGACATCAAGAAGGACCCCAACCCATCCCCATCACCCCCATAGCAGAACATGGACATCAAGAAGGACCCAACCCATCTCCATCACCCCCATAGCAGAACATTGGACATCAAGAAGGACCCCAACCCATCCCCATTACACAGCACTGGACACCAAGAGAGACCCAAACCATCTCCATTATAGAACATTGGACATCGAGAAGGACCCCAACCCATCCCCATCACCCCCATAGCAGAACATGGACATCAAGAAGGACCCCAACCCATCCCCATCACCCCCATAGCAGAACATGGACATCGAGAAGGACCCAACCCATCCCCATCACCCCCATAGCAGAACATGGACATCAAGAAGGACCCCAACCCATCCCCATCACCCCCATAGCAGACCGCGGCCACCAGGAAGGCCGCCGTTGCCCCGTCCCCCCCTTCACCTCCCCTCCAAGCTCTTCTCCCGCGCGATCACGGCCTCCTCGAACTTGATCATGAGCGTGGTGCCCTTGTGCCAATGCGCCGTCACCTTGGCGGGGAAGCCGCTGGCGCCCAGCGCCGCCTCCACGAGGCCGGCGGTGAAGGCGGCGCAGTTGAGGGTGCTGTTCTCCTTGGGCACCGAGATGAAGGTGTTCACCAGCGGCTCCTTCTCGATCACGTAGTAGGTGCGGTCGTCGTCGTTGGCCTGCTCCAGCTTGTCGGCCTCCTTGCCGAAGAGCCCGCGCCACAGGGGCCCCTTGACGAAGAGCAGCACGTGCAGCACCTTGGTCTCGCGCCGCCCGCTCCGCTCGCGCGCCACCACGGCGTCGAGCACGCGCGGCCCCACGTGGCGGCCCAGGCGGGCCAGGCGCGCCTGCAGCTCGCCCACCGAGTACACGCGGCTCTGGCTGTACTGCACCAGCTCCGAGAAGAGCAGCGCGAAGGCGCTCAGCGTCACCTCGCCCCGCGCCCGCCCCAGCGCCCGCTCCAGCGCCGCCGACTTGCCCCGGGTGAAGCGGGCCTCCATCTGCAAAGGGGAGGGAGGGCGGAAAGGGGACAGGGGCGCTGGGGGGGTGAGCGAGGGGGGCAATGGGGTGCTAGAGGGGTGTTAGAGGGGGCAATGGGTCAATGGGGTGTTAGAGGGGGTCAAAGGGGTGTTAGAGGGGTCAATGGGGTGTTAGAGGGGTCAATGGGGTGTTAGAGGGGTCAATGGGGTGTTAGAGGGGGTCAAAGGGGTGTTAGAGGGGTCAATGGGGTGTTAGAGGGGGCAATGGGGTGTTAGAGGGGTGTTAGAGGGGTCAATGGGGTGTTAGAGGGGGTCAATGGGGTGTTAGAGGGGTGTTAGAGGGGGCAATGGGGTGTTAGAGGGGTCAATGGGGTGTTAGAGGGGGCAATGGGGTGTTAGAGGGGTGTTAGAGGGGGCAATGGGGTGTTAGAGGGGGCAATGGGGTGTTAGAGGGGGCAATGGGGTGTTAGAGGGGGTCAAAGGGGTGTTAGAGGGGTGTTAGAGGGGTCAATGGGGTGTTAGAGGGGGTCAATGGGGTGTTAGAGGGGTGTTAGAGGGGTCAATGGGGTGTTAGAGGGGGCAATGGGGTGTTAGAGGGGTGTTAGAGGGGTCAATGGGGTGTTAGAGGGGGCAATGGGGTGTTAGAGGGGGCAATGGGGTGTTAGAGGGGTGTTAGAGGGGGTCAATGGGGTGTTAGAGGGGGCAATGGGGTGTTAGAGGGGGCAATGGGGTGTTAGAGGGGTGTTAGAGGGGGCAATGGGGTGTTAGAGGGGGCAATGGGGTGTTAGAGGGGTGTTAGAGGGGGCAATGGGGTGTTAGAGGGGTGTTAGAGGGGTCAATGGGGTGTTAGAGGGGGCAATGGGGTGTTAGAGGGGTGTTAGAGGGGTCAATGGGGTGTTAGAGGGGGCAATGGGGTGTTAGAGGGGTGTTAGAGGGGGCAATGGGGTGTTAGAGGGGGCAATGGGGTGTTAGAGGGGTGTTAGAGGGGGTCAATGGGGTGTTAGAGGGGTCAATGGGGTGTTAGAGGGGGCAATGGGGTGTTAGAGGGGTGTTAGAGGGGGCAATGGGGTGTTAGAGGGGGCAATGGGGTGTTAGAGGGGTGTTAGAGGGGGTCAATGGGGTGTTAGAGGGGTCAATGGGGTGTTAGAGGGGGCAATGGGGTGTTAGAGGGGGCAATGGGGTGTTAGAGGGGTGTTAGAGGGGGCAATGGGGTGTTAGAGGGGTGTTAGAGGGGTCAATGGGGTGTTAGAGGGGGCAATGGGGTGTTAGAGGGGTGTTAGAGGGGTCAATGGGGTGTTAGAGGGGGCAATGGGGTGTTAGAGGGGTGTTAGAGGGGGCAATGGGGTGTTAGAGGGGGCAATGGGGTGTTAGAGGGGTGTTAGAGGGGGTCAATGGGGTGTTAGAGGGGTCAATGGGGTGTTAGAGGGGGCAATGGGGTGTTAGAGGGGTGTTAGAGGGGGCAATGGGGTGTTAGAGGGGGCAATGGGGTGTTAGAGGGGTGTTAGAGGGGGTCAATGGGGTGTTAGAGGGGTCAATGGGGTGTTAGAGGGGGCAATGGGGTGTTCAGGGGGTGTTCGAGGGGTTTTAAGGGTGTTGGAGGGGGGTTGGAGGGGTTTAAGGGGAGCTTGAAGGGGTTCTTGAGGGGGCCCAGGATGTGTTTGAGGGGGTCCAAGGGGTCTTAGAGGGGTTCGGGGGGGCAATGGGGAGCTTGAGGGGAGTGGAGAGGGGGCTTAGGGTGCTCGAGAGGGTCCAGCGGGGGTTAGAAGGGGTTTAAAGGGGGTTGAGGGGTGCTTGGGGGGGTCGATGGGGTTTTGGGGGGGTCAATGGGGTGGTTGGGGGCCTTTAGGGCTGTTTGGGGGGGCCCGGGGGGGGTCTTTGAGGGGCTCAATGGGCGCTAAAGGGGTACCGGGGGCCTGGGGGTGCCGGGGGGGTCAATGGGGGTTCAATGGGGATCAATGGGGGGGTCCCGGGGGGTTTGGGCCCTTCCCACCCCCCCCTCCCCTTGGTACCGACCCTTGCGCCGCTCGCTGCCGCTCCCTCGCTTTACGGCCGGGACTGTCGCAAAAGCCGCTGCGGGGCGGGCGCAGCCGCGCGGGAAGGGGGAGGAGCCAGAGGGATCTAAGCCCCGCCCCCTCTCGTGGCCCCGCCCCCTCGAGGGGTCGGGGCGGGACCCGCGGGGTCACCTGGGGACACGGGGGGGGGGAGGGGAGGAGACCCCCGCCCCTCCCCCACCGGGACATCTGGGGCGGCAGCTGGGGTGGGGGTGGGGGGAAGGGGGGCGCGCTGACGTCATCAATGACGTCATCGGACTTGGCAATGGTTGGGGGAGGAAGGGCTGGGGGGGGGACGCAGAGTGACCCACAGATGGCATTGTGGGGCACCCATGGGTGCTATGGGGTGCCATGGGTGCTATGAGGTACCATGCGGTGCCATGGGTGCTATGGGGCACCCATGGGTGCTATGGGGTGCCATGGGTGCTATGAGGTACTATGCGGTGCCATGGGTGCTATGGGGCACCCATGGGTGCTATGGGGTGCCATGGGTGCTGTGGGTGCTATGGGGTACCGTGGGTGCTATGAGGTACTATGCGGTGCCATGGGTGCTATGGGGCACCCATGGGTGCTATGGGGTGCCATGGGTGCTGTGGGTGCTATGGGGTACCGTGGGTGCTATGAGGTACTATGCGGTGCCATGGGTGCTATGGGGCACCCATGGGTGCTATGGGGTGCCATGGGTGCTGTGGGTGCTATGGGGTACCGTGGGTGCTATGAGGTACTATGCGGTGCCATGGGTGCTATGGGGCACCCATGGGTGCTATGGGGTGCCATGGGTGCTGTGGGTGCTATGGGGTACCGTGGGTGCTATGAGGTACTATGCGGTGCCATGGGTGCTATGGGGCACCCATGGGTGCTATGCGGTGCCATGGGTGCTATGGGGTACTATGGGGTGCCATGGGGTCCTGTGGGTGCCATGGGTGCTATGGGGTACTATTTAGTTCTATGGGAGCTGTGGCTGCTCTGGGGTGCCGTGGGTGCTGTAGGTGCTATGGGGCACCCATGGGTGCCGCAGAGGCTGCTCTGGGGTGCTGTGGGTGCTATGGGGCACCCATGGGTGCCACAGAGGCTGCTCTGGGGTGCTGTGGGTGCTATGGGGCACCCATGGGTGCCGCAGAGGCTGCTCTGGGGTGCTGTGGGTGCTATGGGGCACCCATGGGTGCCGCAGAGGCTGCTCTGGGGTGCTGTGGGTGCTATGGGGCACCCATGGGTGCTGCCCCCCCCCCGTGTCCTCAATCCCTCGCTGGCAGCCACCAGCAATTACCCAAATGGGCATTAATTGCACCCAAATCCCCGCACCCAAAGGGGGGTCCTGGCCCCCCCCCCCCGTGTCCCCAATCTCCTGTCCTCGTGCTCCCTCTGCCCCCCCCCCGTACTCCCATGTCCCACACAGCACCCATGGGTGCCCCATAGCACCCACAGCAGCCCATGGCACCTATGGGCACCCCACAGCACCCATAGCACCCCACAGCATCATAGGTAACCTGTAGCACCCACAAACACCCAGAGCACCCATGGGTGCCCCGTAGCACCCATATGCACTCCATAGCACCCACACACCCCCAAAGCACCCATGGGTGCCCCATAGTGTCCATAAACACCCACAGGACTCATGGGTGCCCCATAGCATCCATAAACACCCACAGGACCCATGGGTGCCCCATAGCATCCATAAACACCCACAGGACCTATAGGCACCCCATAGCACCCACAGCACCCATAGGTGCCCCATAGCACCCACAAACACCCACAGCACCCATGGCTGCCCCATAGCACCCACAAAACACCCACAGCAC